>NC_058131.1:322602464-322666240 GCF_016433145.1 Gracilinanus agilis | reverse complement strand
CGCCCCCATGCCGAACCTGGTCCCGCCCCTAATCAAACCTAGCAACCCGGGCTAGGCGGAGGTTGGGGTGGGGGCACACAGTTTGACTGCCAGGGCTGGGCGCTTGCCCAGAGGGACGCTGCGCGGCGCGGATCTCATGTAGGTTGGAGCTTAGGCCGATGCTGGGGCAACTTCGTCAGTCCTTCAGTCAGTTCGGCTCCCTGCGGGAGCTGGGAAGCATCTCTTGGGCTATTGTGCGTTTGTTTGGAAACAGGTGCAGCGTCTCCCCCATTCCGGCTTTACCCCCCACCCCCAGCCTGCCTCACTTGAGCCCTCCCTCCCTCATTGTTCACTTGGCCTGCCTGGTTGGAGCTAGGTCTGGAGGGGCGGGGGGAGACTTATGGGGCGGGGCTTGGAGGGGCCTGGGGCCTGGCGGGGGTGGGGCCTAGGGGGGCCTGGGGCCTGGAGGGGCCGGGCCTCATAGACCCATTAGTCCTCTGCAGTCATTCATGTGCGGCTAAGGCTCTGGCGAGCGGCGGAGCGCCTGGCCGCCACGCTCTGATTGGCTCGCGGGGGGGCCCCCGGCTACAGCCACCGGCGCTGCTGCTGCCGGGACCCAGAGGAGTTTGGGAGGCGGCGGCGGCGGCGGCGGTGGAGGCCAGTGGTCTGAAAGAATCTTGGAGGAGCAGATACTGACTGCGGAGAGTAGAGTGGAGCTCGACTCTCTCACCCATTGCTGGCCGGGGTCTGGGCAGGCTGGGGCCCCAACGCTCCCACTGAAAAACTTTGTCTGAGCCAGCCCGGCTGCAAGCCCCTGAGACTGCGAGGAGGGCGCGCGCACAGGCCCCCTTCGGATCTCCTGGGTCCATTGGAAACGAGAGCTAGCCAACGTCCCTCCTCCGACGCTCCCCCCTACCCTCCCGCCCAGCCCGGACCCCTGGGCCGTGGGGAGAGCGCACGCGCAGACACCCACTCCCCCAGGACTCTGAGAGGCCGCGCTCGCACCCCAGCTGACCTAGCTCGGGTGCTTTGAACTTCGGGTACTATCATGGGAATCCCGGGTCCTCCCAAGAATGAAGGACGAAGCTGCCGTTTTGGCATTTAGAGGTAAGAAAATGGTGTGTGTGTGTGTGTGTGTGTGTGTGTGTGTGTGTGTGTGTGTGTGAGCGCGCGTGCCGTAGTATCTTTCACCAACTCTTCACGGGATAGAGTAGGGGGGAGACTTGTGAGTGGGCTTGGATCCCCAAGCCGGTTCCTTCTGGAGAACTGGGGAATGGTCTGTTTGGCTCAATTTTATGAACTTGTATGTGTACATCCGTGCCTGCCTGAGTTGGGGGGAGAGGGTCTGGATCTCTAGTAGAGGACAGGCGCTCCACTGAAGGTTTGGCGCTCTGATGGGCCGCAGTGACTGGGAAGAAAGGGAGCTCCTCGCATCCCGAGTCTGGGGACTCTCAGTAAAAGACATCCTAGGGTCCGGAGTTTCTTGCTTGGAACTGGTCAACAAGAAGCTTTTGTGGGTTCAGCTTGATGATGATTGTCCCCTTTACTTCTCCCACCTGACACCTGGAAACCTCGTTCTGGGCTTGGGTTCTGGTACAAAGAACCAGCGAATTTTTTTTTTTTTTGTTTGGGAAGTAGAGACGTAAGCATTAAGCCTCACTTTCCAGGAAGAAACCTACCAGAAAGCTCCCCACCAGGTTCTGAACTTCAGTCTTTACAGGTTTTTGTTCTTGCCAGACAGAAATTGGATCCATTCCTATGTGTATGAAGATAAGGGTCAACTTCCAGATAACTGAAGCATATGAATTTTCAAAATGCTATATAACCCTTTGCCCCAGAGCTACAGGGTTTAATACTTATGTATTTTCTGACATTTTTCTGTTTGGGTCACAGTCAACTCTCAATTATCCGCTGGTGGGTTATCCATGAACTCTTTGTTACCCCAGACTGGCAATAAGTACCCTCCTGGGCTGCCTGCTTGCCTACCTTCCTCCCTAAGTAATGATGGCTGGGTACCATTAGGATGGGACAACAAACATTGCATCACAGCCTCCAAAGCCAAATTGAGATGACTTGGACACTGTCCAACAATTCAATTCAGCAGACATCTAGTAAATGCCTACTGTGTGTAAGCCCTGTGCTAAGTTTTGGAGAAGTAAAGGTAGGAAAGCCACAGTCTCTGCCTTCAAAGAGCTTGTAATCCTATAGGGGAGATGAGACAGTGTACAAAAGTATAATAATTTAGAAAATTATGGAGTGCATGGGAGGGGGTTGGACAGAGCAGGCAGCAGCTCCTTTAAGAGGAAAAAAATGGGACTTGGAATTAGAAGAGACCTAGGTCCTGATACATATTAGCTGTATGATACAGTTATTCAATCTCTATGAGTCCTAGTTTCTTCTCCTGTAACATGAGAATAACAATACTTGTACTACCTGTCCCACATTGTTATTGTGAGGAAAATACTTCACAAAGTTTAAAGGGCTATCCAAATGAGTTACTGGTGGTGTCATTACTGTTTCTGCAGATGAGGTAACTGAGGCTCAGAGAGATTAAGTAATGTTTCCCTTGTATAGAGCTGGGAGAATGCCAGAAGTACTGTAAGAGAAGATAGTAAAGGTAAGTTAAAATTAATTGCAATGCATCTTGAATGTTAGGGTCTGAATGCTAGGCACTTTCTTCAGTAGGTAGTGGGGAAGGGACTTAACAAGGTTAGTACTAACTTCCCCTTTCCTTCCCTTCAAACACAAGTAATTAAGAAAGGTCATTGCATTTTTGTCTTCTGACACGTGTGGGGAATTCTAACACAGTGATCAATTTAATACTAGGTTACTGGATTTCTCAGAGTGAGGCCAAGCTTGTTTATATCTACCTTGCCTCTAGACAGGAGGTGTGCTTGTGGCTAGGAGATTAGGTCTAAGCCTGCTCATGCCTTAGGAGTCAGGGATCCCTGTGTCCTGACCTGTTATGGGGCCTGGCTTAGATCACAGAATGGTTTCTATATCATAAAAATATCAAATCAGGAAAGGCCCTTAGGGCTTAGAATATTGGACCATAGAATATTAGAGTCAGAAGGTATTTTTAGAGACCAGCTAGACTAACTTTCCCTCTTATCCTCCTTCCCCTTAATAGATGAAGCAATTGAGCCCTAGAGAAAGGAATAGATTTGCTCATGGTCATAAAATATGTTAGTGGCAGAAAGAGGTTACTCACTCATGGAGAAAATTCCTGCCTCACTTGGCTGAAAAATGGACTTGGAGATTCCCTCCTCTTTAGACTGAGGCTTATCAAATGTTTAGGTGCTGAAAGTCCAATTCAAGTGCTAAACGACTTCTGGGAGTCCTTTTTCTCAACTCTACAACTGAGTTCCTCATCCTGCCCATGATAATCCAAGTCTGGACTTAAGTCTATGTGTTCTTCATTTTTTCTATATAGGATCAAAATCTTCATACTCAACCACTATCTCCCCTCAAATATTAGGCATCCAGGGCTTTCACAAGGAATCTAACATCCCTTGGCAAACTTGAAGAATTTTAGAACTGAAAGAGATTTAAGAAGATTTAGTATCGAGATAGGATGAATCTCTGCCTGAGAGCCATATCCTCTATTCTTTTGACATCTAGAACTCTGGATCCCTGAATCTTTGGGCTATGGGTATAGTAACTGCTAGAAGCAAGCTAGGTGATCAAGCTTAGGTTAGCAGTGGAAGACTCCTAGAAGTATTTTCCATGTGTAGATAGGCCTTTAAGTTTCACTTTAGTAGTTCATTCCCCTGGGAGTAGTCATTGCCTATGCTAAGCCAGGCTTCACTTAAAACACAATTATCTTTGAGAGAGGTCACATTTAACCCTAAGTGGCTCAGAATGATTATGATTAGATGATTTTAGATTTAAGAAGCCTCTGTTGGCACTATGCTAAGCACTTTACAAATATTATCACATTTTCCCTCACAACAACCTTGGGAGATAGGTGCTATTATCTTCATTTTATACATGAAGAAATTGAGACAAACAGAAGTTAAATGACTTGACCAGGGCCACACAGCTAGTAAGGGTCCTAAGGACAGATCCTGACTCCAAATCTGAGACTCTATCTATCAAACCACCTAGGTGTCTAGCTGCTTAGTCAGTTGGAATAGAATACCAGAAGGAATGAGTATGGAGAGGAAGGCTTAGAGGAGCAAAGATCAATTTTGCCATTTCCACTAGGGAGTTAGCTATAGTAAAGTAGAAAGGACATTGGATTTGGAGTTAGCGGATCTTGGTTAAAATTGCAGTCATCACTAATAGCTTTGTGACTGTAGTTAAGTCCTTTTTTTCTGTCAACCTCAGTTTCCTAATCTGTGAAGTGGGAAGTACAAAAATTATAATTTATGCCAAGGTTTACAGCATGTAATGACCTTCAAGTATTATGTCCACTTCATAGATGAGCTATTTGAGGCATAGAGAGGTTGTATCTTAGTCAGAGTCATATAACTAGTAAGCATTGAAGCTAAGATTTGAACCCAGGACTCACCTAACTCCAAAATTTTCTTTTAAGTGCACCATGATCTTTCTAATATTTCTACTACCTCACTGGAAGGGCAATTAATGACCAAAGTGCTTTGTAAAAATGCTTTCATAGGAATTAGAGCTTCTATTATTAATAACAGTATTATTGCACTGAGGACCTGCTTGGCTCCTTGTACCTCCTTCACAGACAAGCAAGTCTTCTGGAGCGTGGACCTGGTTTGGGTCTGTTGTGTTCACGCGTCATCGCCTGACTGCACATGTGCAGGCCTGTTGCTACTTTAAGTCCTGGTTGGCAGCCAGAGGAGCTCCTTGTGGGAGAGGATTGGTCCCTGGGGAGGGGCCTCTTGCCCTCTTGCCCCTGAGAATGTGGTTGATGGGTTGGCAGACAAATGTGTGTTTTTTTTTTTTGAGGGTTTCTCCTGTTGGGCTGGATAGAGGATGATCCATGGCACAGAACACTGATTTCTACTTGTCATCTGGGGAATTTTGTGCTTGGGTTATAATATGGGTTTCTTTTTATGAGAGAGAGAGAGAGAGAGAGAGAGAGAGAGAGAGTGTGTGTGTGTGTGTGTGTTTGTGTGTTTTTGTATTGCTTCTGGGAAACTTCAGACTGAGCTGGGCTGAGTATGTGATAAGGAATTTGGGGTGAAGAAATGATTGACTTCTTTTCCCACTTGCACTTTCCAGTAGCATGGTTCACTGTCTCCATTGTAGGTAGATGAGAGGCAAGTAGTGTAAAGAATCAAGACATCAGGTTCTAGTCTTTGCTGTGTCCCTAACAGCAAATCATTTCCATTCTCTGAATCTCAATTTCCTCATCTGTGAGATGAAGGTTTTGGATCTAGTCCCTTAAGTGCCTTCTGGCTCTGATATTTTAAATTTACCAAACATTTACTGAGTACCTACTGAATATAGGGCATAATGCTAGTTGATGGGAACATCTGGTTGAAAAATGGATAGTATCTGTACTCACTGAGTTTACAGTCTATGGGGAGGAGGAGTAGTGATATGTACACATATAAATATAATCCAGGGTAATATGGAATGGAGAAGTGGGAGAGAAGAGAGATAGACACAAGTGCTCTAGGAAAAATTGGCAAAGGAGAGACCACTTTTCCCAAGAAAAGCTTCAAATCGAGAGTAGCTTTCAGATTCCTTGATGCTCTGGCATTCTATCTTCTGAAGTCCCTTAAAATTTTTATATTTATATATCTATTTTGTATCCCTTATTTTGTTGTAGAGAATCAATCAACAAACATTAAGTGCTTTCCATATACCAGGCACTACTTACCAAGAAAGACAAAAACCCGTCCCTGTCTTCTAGGGCTCACAATCTTTTATCTTGTATTTTTTTTCCTTACTCTTAAAATTTGGGGATTTAACTAGCACAGAAGGAAGCACAGACAACCTAGACAGCTTTGACAGTTATACGTTACACATAAAAAAGAAAAGCAAGCTCCTATACAAGATATTTCAAATTTCATATGCAATTCTCCCCTTCTGTTCTAGGTTGTCTGTGCTTCCTTCTGTTCTCATTTTAGAGAAGAACCCTATCCCTAGTGCTTCTCTTTCACTGGTCTCATCCTATATTGGAAAAAAAAGAAAAAGAAAACCTAATAGCAAATATGAATAGTTAAAATCTCATATTGGCCAGTCCCAAAAAAATATGTCCCATTCACATCTTGAGTTTATTACCTTTCTTAACAGAAGGTGGGTAGCAGGCTTCATTTTTTAAAAATAAATTTTATTTTTTATTAGGAAATTAAATATCATATATATAGCAGAACACAAAAAAGATAATATATGTAGCCATCATTGTCCATTTCATTCCACTTATTCTTTAAGTGTATATAATACATCTTTAAATACTACTTTCAAAATTGTCCTATTTGTCTGTGCATCCTTCTGAAATTCCTTCTGTTTCATTCATTTAAAAAATATTACAGTTAACTTCTTTTTTTGAAGGGCATCATTATTACTAACCACCCCTCTCTCTGCAATATCACCCTTCAGAGAAAAAAAGACTTTAACAAAAGGGCATAGCCTAGCAAAACAAATCCCTTATGTGGCTGTGTCCGAAAAATACATGTTTCTTTCTGAACCTTGAGCCTTTGTCATGAAGTGGGTAACATGGTAGCAGGCTATATCATTGGTACTCGGGAATCCTGGTTGGCCATTTCATTGATCAGAGTTAGGAGCTAACATTATAAGTGGAGAGGCAACATGCAAATGAAAATGGTCATACAAGATACAGAGAGTAGATGGAGGATAACCTTGGAAGGCAAGGTTGTAGCAGCTAGAGAGACCAGGAAAGAATTCCTGTAGAAGGTGGCATTTAAGCCAAGTCTAGTTGGAAGCCTGGTATTCTAAGAGGAGGAGGTAAGAAGGAAGACATCTTCCAGGCATAGGGAATAACCACTGCAAAAATACAGAGACAAAATGACAGTGTCGAGTGTGAGTAAATGCAGAGGCTTGTACAATTAGAGTACAGCATTCATACAGAAGAATAAAAATAAGAAAACTGGAAAATGTAGGAAGAGGCCATGTGGTAAAGAACTTTAAAATACTAAACAAAGGAGTTGATACTTGGTGCCATCAGTAATTGGGAGCCACTAAAGTTTGTTGCATAGAAGAGTGATATGGTCAGAGTTTTGCTTTAGGAAAATCACTTTGCAATCAGAGTGAGAGTTAAATTGGAAGGGGGAGAATGAGACAAGGAGAGTAATTAGCAGGCTATTTCAGTGCTGTTAAGAGGTGATAAGAACCTATACTAAAGTGGAAACTGAGTGAAGGGAAGAGATATATGAGAGATATGAGGGCAGAAATGACAAGATTTAGCAACTGACCAGATATATAGAGTGAGCAAGAGTGAGGAGACATTATAGAGCACAGGTATGTGTTGTGTTGGGCTGATGATCTTAGAGGAGGGTGTGTGTCTCTATGTGGGTGGTGGTGGTAAGAATAAATGATGGGAGGGGCAGAGAATCTATAAGTTTAAGAAGAAAAACCTGAATAAGAATCTAGGGATGACACTTTGGGAAATCAGCAGCATCTCTTGAAACACATCTGGATTTGAGGACCAGAGAGATGGGGTGGCCTTTTGGTGGTTGAGAACTGGTTAGGAGGCTAAATGACTTGCCCATTGTTGAGCAGGAATAAATGGCAGAGAAGGATTTCAATCACAGGCCCTCCGATTCCAGATCCACCATGTTTTTTTGACATTGCTTCTGGAGTGGGTTTGGAGGCAGATTGAAGATGGATCAAAGGTTATAAGCCTTTAGAGATGAAAGGAGTTTTAGAATATTAAATATTAGATTTTAGAATATAGAATGCTTGAGCTGTATAGGACTTAGGTTCATCAGGTCTGACCCCCTCATTTTACAAATTAGGAAACTGAGGCATGAAAAGAAGCAAAATGTAGTCAGGAATATAGACCAAATTTTTGATATGAGTGCAAGTTTGAGAAAGGACTGGGAACAGGCAGAATTCCATGACTGTATTGTGTACTTGTAATTATCTGACTTGTATGTATATATGTAGTTTGTACTCTAGAGGAAGCCACATAATATTGTGAGAGGCTAGAGAGTGAGGCTTGGAGTCAGGAGAACTAGTTGGGAATGTTCTGGCTTCAATATTTACTGTCTTGTGTGATCTTGGATAAGTCAGTTCACCATTCTGAGTCTTAGCTCTTTCATGTGTAAGTTGTGACTAACAGTACTATACTATGGGGCTACTTTGAGAAAAATGTATCTGAAACCTTAAAACACTTCCTGAATGTGAGCTGTTATTGTTTGTACCTGAGATTCCATCTTGTCTTTGGAACACTTTCTGCTTTTCGTCACAATAGGGGACTAGAACTACAGATCACTATTCTATTAGTTCATCAAGAAGGGCCTAAGAGGAGGCTAGGGAAGCTTTCCTAAACCCTAGGGGCCTGACTTGGTTTCGCTTGTACCTTCACTCTCACAACCCCCTCCCAGAAGAACCAAGTGTTGGGTTTCACAGAGCCTGCTTAGGTTCTGAAATCATCCCTGGCTTGGTGAGCCACGAATCTGGCCTCAGAAGTCTCTTCCTGATCTCCAGCAATCACATCGGACAGCTCATCTCCTTTGAGCCATGTGGTTGGCCACAGTAGTAGACCTTGCCAGGGCTGGGTTTGTTGGCAGCAGGAGAGTCTTGGATTCCAATGTTGGGGGCTGGCTGAGAGTCATATCACATGCTTCTCTCAGCCTTTTCCTGCCTTGTTTAAAGACCCTTCCTCCCAAAGAAAAAAAAAGCAAACAAATTTTTTTTTTTTGTATATGAATTATTCTCTGGGTTTGTGGAGTAGGCACCACTAGCAGAAATGCATTTTTAGAAAAACATAGTGCCAAACAAAGTGTCCACTCCTGACTCCTTTCTTGACAGTACAGTCATAGACATTTTGTTTAGAATTTCTAGGTTGTTCTGAACTTACAATAGGTAATGAAGTACTGGATAACAGATGATCTTAAATTGTAGTATTCTTCACAGATCAGGCTATAGTAGTCAAAAGAGTGCTAGAATTAGTGTCAAGAGATTTGAGTTCAATTTCAGTCTAATATTTACTAATTGGTTAAGTTAGAGACAATGACTCAGTATCACTACCTCTCTAAACTTCAGTTTTCTCATATATGAAATGGGAACAGTGATACTTGGACTGTGTACCTACCAGGTTGTTGTGAGAAAAGCACTTCGTAAACCTAAAAGTTCAGAGAAAGAGGAATTATTATTATAAAAACCTTGGGAGACAGTTTGGTTCTATAACCCCTTACTCCTGCTTTAGAGATAGGACAAGTAAGGCAAAGAGAAATTAAACCACTGTACTAGGGTCAGACAGGCTAAAGCATTCCTAAACCTATTACCTCCTGACTGGCCTTGCTACTCTACTCTCTCCATTTTCCAATCCATTGATAATCTATTGTCAGATCAATTTTTCTAATTCAAACATCTGTGTGTCATTCTCTGGTCAAAGCCTTCTCTGGCTCTCTTTTGACTATTTGATAAAGATCCCTCAGCCTGAGATCAATTTTTCTAATTCAAACATCTGTGTGTCATTCTCTGGTCAAAGCCTTCTCTGGCTCTCTTTTGTCTATTTGATAAAGATCCCTCAGCCTGACATTCTAGCACCTCCACAACTCAGTACTACCTTATATTTTCAGGATTGCCTCATTCTACACCCCTTCTTGTAGTCTGTACTCTAGTGAATAGTCAAACTGTACTGCCCACTATTTCCCAGGAATATCCCACATTCTCTTATTTCATATCTTCTCTGTACCTGGAACGTCTTCCTTTACCCTCAATATCTGCTTGCTAAAATTTTACTATCCTTCAATATCTTGTTCAAATGCTAGCTCTTCTTGAAAGAAAGACTTTGGCTAAGTGGATAGTATTGGAATTGTGAAGACTTTGAGTGACTCACCCTCCAAGTCCAGTCCTCTTCACCACACCTCACTGTCTAATGTGGAAGGGAAGGAAAAGGACCATGTGAACAGTGGTTCACCACTCAAAAGGAAAACATCTCTTTGAAATTCTTGGGTGCACATGTAAAATCTATATCTGATTGTTTTCTGTCGTAGGGAAGGGAGAGGAGGGGAGGGAGGGAGAGATTTTGAAAATCAAAATAAAAAATGAATATAAAAATACTTTTTACATGTAATTGGGGGAAAATAAAATATTTTTTAAAGAGAAAATTCTTCAGTGCTTTTTTTGTTTTTCCTGCTACAGAAAATAAGAGGATTGTTATCAAGCTATTAGAGTGGTAGTTGTTTTAAGCTTCATGGAAGATTGAAGGATATCACTGGTTGATAACAAGATTGAGTCGACCTAACCTTCAAATGGAACATGGAGAGAGTGTAGACAACCCATTCTCTGCCTTCCATTAATTTATACATCTAATGGAAGAGGAATATAACAACAGAACCTAGAAAACAGAGTGACATAGCTAAATACTGACGGGAGGGAAGGGCAAGCAGAAATAATGGAATCATTCAGGTTGTAAAAGAGAAAATTTAGGCAGAAAAGGCTTCAGTGAAGGACGAGGTGAGACCAGATATTGGTAGCACAATGAGGCCAGTGTCATGAAGAATACTGGACTTGAAATCAGAAGACCTTGTTTTGAGTTCCAGCTCCATCACTTTTATGAATCCTATGGCCTTATGTACAAAATAGAGAGAATACTGTGGGTACAACTCACCCCCAAGGCTGTAATGAAGAAAGCACTTTTTAACAAAATCTAAATAAGAATTATTATAATTATATAATATAATAATAATAATGTGATAATTGCATAATGATTATTTTCATCATTGGTCACCCTTATAGAATGTTAGTGCTGAGAGAGCCCATAAAGTTCTAACCAACCTGTTGTTTTGACAATCAGAGAAACTGAGGCCATCAAAAGAGGAAGTGATTTGCCCAAAGTTAGGAAGAATTAGAATCCCCAAAACTATTCCTCTGCAACCTCTCCAAACAATAAGACTTTTGTGAAAGCTCAGATACTTATCATCTTCAATCTCCACACCTAAACTAACCCAGATTCCTCTTTCAGCTTTTCTCTCCCTATCAACAGCTATTCTTTCCTCCTGAATTTTCTTAAAAAAAAAAAAAAAGCAAAAAAATATCTTAACTTCTGTCTTATAATCCCTACTAAGTATCATTTCCAAGGCAGAAGAGCAGTAAGGGCTAGGCAGTTGAGGTTAAATGTTTTGCCCAGGGGCACAAAACTAGGAAGTGTTTCAGGTCAAATTTGAACCCAGTACCTCCTCTCTCCTGACCTGACTATCCACTGAGCTTTCTAGGTGCCCCTGTCCTGAGCCCTCTTGCATGGATTTGGAGTCATCTTTAATTCTGAGAAACAGGGTGGTGAAATGGAAAACAGTACTTGATTGGAAGTTAAAAGACTTGGATTCAACTATCGTGCTCAAAGGAATAAAGAACTGGAGGAATTCCATGTGAACTGGAATGACCTCCAGGAATTGATGAAGAGTGAAAGGAGCAGATCCAGGAGAATGTTGTACACAGAGACTGATACATTATGATACAATAGAACATAACAGACTTCTCTACTAGTAGCAATGCAAGGATCCAGAGCAAGGCTGAGGGACTTATAAGAAAGAAAACTAGCCACATTCAGAGGAAGAACTGTGGGAGAAGAAACACAGAAGAAAAACAACTACTTAAACACATGGGCTTTTGGGGATATTATTGGGGATGTAGACCCTAAATGATAACTGTAGTCCAACTATCAATAATATGGAATTAGGTCTTGATCAATGATACATGTAAAACCCAGTGGAATTGTGCGTTGGCTAAGGGGGGTTTTGGGTTGAGGGAAATAACATGAAATATGTAACTATGGGAAAATATTCAAAATAAAAATAAAAAAGAAAAAAGTAATTTTCCTAAGCCCTCCCCCTCCCCCCCTAAAAAGACTTGGATTCAAATCCTTGTCCAATGTCACACAAGTTAGTAGCAGAGTATGTTACTTTAGCTCAGTTTCTTCATGGAGATAATAATGTTGCCTATTTCACAGGACTGTTGTAGGGGGTAAGCAGTATAAATTTAAAGTGCTGTACAGAGGTTAACTGTTATTATTTTTATTTGCTTAACCATCTATTGTTGATTTTTCTCTTTTGGCATTCTCTCTTATATTTGTAACTTTTTCTAAGGCTTCTATCTCCTTCTTCAACTGTCTTCATTCTATCTTGCTTCAGATATTGTTATCAGTTTCTCTGGTACCAATCTGTTTTCCCTCTAACTTACCTATAACTCCTAGTGGATTAGTCATTCTAATATTTATCTCTCATGCTTGTTCTCTACTCTTAAAACTTTACCATGGGTCCCTGTTAACCTCGAAATATTGGAAGTAAAGAGACTAGCAACAGATAAGATAAAGTAAAAGATTATCACAGTATTTTCTTTTTAAGAACTTACTTTCTGTCTTAGAATTAATAGAGTATTGGTTCTAAGTAGACAAGTGGTGAGGTTTAGGCAATGGGGGTTAAGTGACTTGCCCAAGGTCACATAACTAGGAAGTATCTGATGATAAATTTGAACCCAAGACCTCCCAAGAGATTATTGCAGTATTTCTTCTTCTTCTTTTTTAAACTCTTACCCTCCATTCTAGAATCAATATTGTGTATTGGTTCCAAGGCTGAAGAGTGGTAAGGGCTAGGCAGTGGGGGTTAAGTGATTTGCCCAGAGTCACACAGCTAGAAAGTGTCTGAGGCCAGATTTGAACCTAAGACTTCCCATCTCTGGGCCTGGCTCTCAATCCACTGAGCCACCCATCTGTCCCCGAAATCATTATATATTACAGAAGAAGAAACTGAGGCCCAAGAAGATTACAACTTGGGAAAAGTTACATAATTAGTAAACAATTATGTAAATAAAAAGTACATAATTAAAAAATGGTAGAGCTGGGATTTGATTTCAGGTCATCTGATTCCAAATCATTATTTCATTATTGTTTTTCATTTTCCAGTCCCTCTCACATTACTTGGCACCTATTCAGTGCATAATTTGTTGATTATTTTTTTTCTATTACATCACAGTCTGAGGAAGCCACAGGCAGACTGCCTACATTTATTGTGTCATGCATTTATTTCTGATAGGAATCAATGGGGAAGATGCCAATTCTTGCCATCTTTGTCTTCTACTCTGGTTGCCCTGAGTCCTTTCTTTCAGATGCATGCATTTGTTTCTGTTGCCAGAAGGAGGTTAGCTTAGCAACTGGGAGATCTCCAATCTCTTCTTCTACAGAGTGACTTAAGTTAAAATGCCCTTGCTTAGGGTCTCCTGGCTCTCCCTGGGTTTTTTACTTATAGAAAAATAGAATGAAAGGGTTGGACTAGGTGGTCCTTGTAGCACCTTTCATTTCTAGATCCTCTATTTTGGAGCAGGAGGTTTGGTCCATATCATAGTATCAGAATAATAATGATGGTAATAGCTAATATTTATTCAGTGCTTTGATGTTTGCAAAGTGCTTTACATATATTATCTCATTTGCTCCTCACAATAACTCTGTGAGGTAGGTAGGAATATTACTTCCATTTTACATATGAGGAGCCTGAGAAATGTTAAGTGACTTGCCCAGGGTCAGACAGCTAAGGAAGTATCTGAGGAAGGATATGAACTTGGGTTTGGTGACTTCAAATTCAACACTGCTTACTATGCCACTAAAGATATAATGCTAGAATGGATTAAAGTTAAAACTAAGTAATCTTTTATTCCACTATCACATTTTACAGGGTAGAAAAAGTGGAATCTAAAGGGAGAAAGAGACTTGCCTAAAGGACCTACAGATACTAAATAATAACTGGAACTTGAAACTGGCTCTTCTGACCCCAAATTAAGAGTCTTTCCACTATGCTTAACTCCTTTGCAAAAAAGTATGGTCTTTTCCTTGTGAGACAGGTAGCAACAATGTTATTATGACTATTTTACAAAGACTTAGAGAGTCTAAGTATAATTATGTAGTTTTTGGGGACAACTTGTCAAACAGAATTCATAACTCATCCAGGTATATTCAAAAGTAAAACCTGTTCTTAGCCAAGGGGGATACAGGGGCTTAACCTTCATCACCTTTTCTATTTCTGTTTGGGGCACCCCAATCCTCTCAATCACCTGGGCTCATCATCTTCATTAACTTTGATTCTTCCCTTTACCTTGATTCCCACACTATGTCAGTTACCAAGTCCTATCTTATATAGCTTACCTCTGTATCTTTTTCTCTGTGGCTTCTCTTCTTCACTTGAACATAGGTTTAGATTTAACCCGGGGTCCAGGAACTTGTTTTAATAATTAAAAAATATATTTTAGGGGCAGCTGGGTAGCTCAGTGGAGTGAGAGTCAGGCCTAGAGACAGGAGGTCCTAGGTTCAAACCCGGCCTCAGCCACTTCCCAGCTGTGTGACCCTGGGCAAGTCACTTGACCCCCATTGCCCACCCTTACCACTCTTCCACCTATGAGACAATGCACCAAAGTACAAGGGTTTAAAAAAAAATATATATATATATATTTTAGCATAATTTTCTTTTGTAATCCTAGATATTTCATTTTATGTACTTAACCTTATTCTGAGAAGGAATCTATAAGTTTCACCAGACTGCCAAAGGGGTCCATGACACAGAAAAGGATAATTAACAAGTTAGGTTAGGCCCTCATGCTTTGACTCTTAGCCTACTTGAAATAGCTTCAAGGTTGTAGGATTTTTAGAATGAAAGGGCCTTGAGAATAATTTAGTCCAACCATTATTTTATAGATAAGGAAACTGAGACTTAGAGAGGTGAAGTGGTTTACCTAGGATCCCATAGATAATGCTAAGCTTGGAGTCAGACTCAGGTGCTTGGACATGAAGTCCTGGGCTTTTTCCATTATATAATTGCCTATTATGTGGAAGGGTGTGGGGTTGGGGAGGAAGGAAAAGGCCTAAGAGAACAATGGTTCTCTCAGGAGGGAGCCATCTTTTCTTTGAAATTCTTTGGAGCTTTTGTTGTTTTCCCTGCTGGGAAAATGTTAGAGGAAGGTGGCCAGGCTGGTTGTCTTTGACTTGGTGAAATAGAGAAGTTTGACTGGCCAGCACCAGAATTGAATACCCCTTAACCTATTCTCTGGGTAGATGGTATAGGAGACCATATTGTGTTCTCTCTCTCCCTTTCTTTCCATTTATCATCATCATTATCATCATCATCATTATCACCTAGCACAGGGTTAGGCAAACATTGGATATTTGTTGAATTAAATAAAGACCTGTTGAACTGAGTTGTATGTATCTGAGATAGTTGGTGTGTATTTGTGTGTGTGTGTGTATATATATATATGTATATAATATATGTATGTGTGTGAGAGACAAAGAGAGAGACAGACAGACAGGCACATACATGTACACAAGCAGAAATTTCTACCTTAAAGAAGCCCTAGCTTATTATAATTACATAAAATCAGATCTGAGATCCTGGGGCTTTCCCAACACCATCTTTATTGATCTGTCATAGATAAAGCACACTAAAGCTAGAAAGAAAGACCTTTGGACCATGGTAAATGGGATGTTAGAGCTGGAAGGAGATCATGAGTCATTTAATCCCACCATTTGATTGATGAGGAAACCAAGGCCTGGTGAAAGAGTGACTTGTTTAAGAACACATACCTGTATGAGGAAGGTCCAAGACTGGGAGTATACATCTTTTACCGCCTAGTCCAGGCATTTTTTCCTGTATTGCTGGGCTAAGTTAGATCTCACCAGCTAAGTTTTCTAGTGGTGGCAAGCTGCTGGGAAGTTGAATGAATGGGGCCAAACTCAGAGAGCTAAGCTCAGGGACATTCCTGATGTCAATAATCTAGTTTGGGGAACATTTATTCTTTTATTTATTTAATTAATTTAGAATATTTTCCCATGGTCACATGATTCATGTTCTTTCCCTCACCTCCACCCTCCCCCTTCCTGGAGCCAAAGAGCTATTCCACTGGGTTTTATATGCATCATTGTTCAAAACCTATTTCCTTATTATTATGATTTGCAATAGAGTGATCATTTAAAATCAACATCCCCAATCATATACTCATTGAACCACGTGATCAAGCAAATGTTTTTCTTCTGTATTTCTACTCCCACAGTTCTTTCCCTGGATGTAGCTAGTTTTCTTTCTCCTAAGTCCCTCAGCCTTGGTCTGGATTCTTGCATTGCTGCTAGTACAGAAGTCCATTATGTTCAATTGTACCACAGTGTATCAGTCTCTGTGTACAACGTTCTCCTGGTTCTGCTCCTTTTACTCTGCATCATTCCTGGAGGTCATTCCAGTTCACATGGAATTCCTCCAGTTCATTATTCCTTTCAGTACAATAGTATTCCATCACCATCAGATACCACAGTTTGTTCAGCCATTCCCCAATCAATGGGCACCCCCTCCCATTTTCCAATTTTTTGCCAGCACAAAGAGCATAGCTATAAATATTTTTGTACAAGTATTTTTCCCTATTATTTCTTTGGGGTACAAACTCAGCAGTGGTATGGCTGGATCAAAAGGCAGGCAGTCTTTTAAAGCCCCTTGGGCTTAGGGGAACATTCATTCTAAGCTTCTTTGGTTTGAAATCTCCCAGTTTTCTTTTTCTCTTTATCACTTTCCTTTTCCTTCGTCTCTACCAACCAGTTGTTACATTTGGTTGATTTTTACCTCTACAACAACTCTCTTTAATCCCTCCCCTTTTATCATTTCTTATGGCCACCATCCTAGTTTAGACTCATCATTTCTTGCCTATTCTATTGCAATAGCCTTCTGATCTGTCTCCCCTTAACCAGTCTTTTCCTTTCTCCAGTTTGTGCTCCACCAAGCTGCCAGTCTGTTATTCCTAACAGATAGTTCTTACCAGTTCTGGCTCCTAGGATCAAAAAGCTTCAGTAATTTTCTGTTGCAACTAGAATACAGTGCAGACTATAGACAGTTCCCATTTTACATAAGTGGACAGTTCCATAGATCTCTATATGAAGTGATTTTTATGGATGTGAATTTTCCCTTTGATGTGGGAAAGACAGAAAAGGGTACTCACCTATACATGGTTCAAGGACACTTCGGGGCCCTGGACAGAGAAGCAAGAGCAGGAGAAGGATCACATGAGGACTGGGGCCAGCCACATTGGGGCCAACCCCAGAAGAGGGGGACACATAAGGCCAGGAAAAGACATGTGGTACTTGAGCCTGGATAGTTAAAACACAGACACATGGTATGGAATGAAGATGAAGCTGGCCCAATCTGATGGTGGTGGTGGTGGTGGAGGCAGCAGCAGCAGTAGGGGTGGTTACTGTTTCTCTGCAATGCCCTTTCTTCTCCTTTCACTTAAGAGTTTCTCGACCCCCCCTCCCCCATTGGGAGTAGGAGGCTACATATCTCTGAGCCAAGGGGCAGGAGAGAGAAAGAGAGATGGACAGACAGACAGAAACAGAGACACAGAGAGATAGAGAGACAGAGAGAGAACTGAACTGTATGGCAAAATTAACATATATTTCTGGGGAATGAAGATTTCTTTCAAAATTCTTTACATAAAATTGAATTTGCATAGTGCAAATTTACATAAAGTAAGAACTATCTGTACTCTATTTGGCAACCAACGTCCATCACAATCTGGCTTCCTCATTAAAAATCCTACATTCCAGTGAAATTAACCCATTTAGTGCTCCCTATGCATGACATTCCATGTCCTGCCTCTGTGTCTTTACTTAGGCTGACTCTTGCCTGGAATGCTCTTCCTTCTCACCTCTTCTTGGAGCCCCTAATTCCAAGGCTCAAAGAGCCTCTCCTATGGATCTTTTCTGATCCTACTCAACTTTATTCATGTATTCTCATCTCCCCAGCTTACTTTATTATTATTATTTTTAAACCCTTACCTTTCTTCTTAGAGTCAATACTGTATTTTGGTTCCAACGCAAAAGAGCAGTACAGGCTAGGAAATGGGAGTTAAGTGACTTGCACAGCTAGGAAGTGTGTGAGACCAGATTTTAACCCAGGATCTCCATCTCTAGGGCTGGTTCTCAACCCACCTATTACTTTCTTTTAATATGTATTTATCGCCGTATGTGTTGTTTTTCCCCTGGAACATGGAACATCCTTCAAGGTAATGACAATTTCATTAATATAAGGAAATGTTATTAATTATTAATGGCAGAATATGGGCTTAGTGGGCTACAGGTATAACTGAGCAGAACACAGACTAGTAGAGCTGGGAGAGACCTTAGCGATCATCTAGGTGAATCCCTTTGTTACATAAGAAGGGGCAAGTGAACCTCAGAGAAAGGAAACTACAGATTTAGGAAATCTGATCAACTCAATCATAGGGGGAATAGGAGGGAGAAGATATGAGTCTGAAAATAAAATAAAATTTAATTAAAAAAGGAATGTCAGGGTTACAGGTATTTAAGAGAAAGATAATATGGACTTGCAAGTTTTCCGACACCAATTTCAGTGATCTTTGCAGTAGGGGAGATACATTGTAAAAAGGGAGCTCTACCTATATTGCTCCAATTCATATGCTCTAGGAAGATTTGAGACTTGAGTTCTATGTCTCTGCTTTACGCTTTCAAATAAACAGTTAATCATTTTTGAAGTACCTACTATGTGCTGGGCACCAAAGATGAAAAGACAAATACCTGAACAGTTCCTTCCCTCATGGTGCTTATATTCTTTCAGGGGAAGCAAAATATACACATAAAGAGAGATCAGAGAGTCCCCAAGATAAGAAGCAGTCACTGACATTTGGTCTAGTGGAAAGGGCCTGAATGTATGCTCAGTGAACATCTTTCAATCCTGTTTGCTATTTATCTCAATTATGAATTTGAGGAAGTCACTGCCCCATTCCAGGCCTCAGTTTCCTCTTGTATTAAAGAAAGAGTTTGGATTAAATAATGTCAAAATTCTATCTAGGCTAAAACCTATGATTGCTGCTTTTAATGTCATTTCTCCTCCAGAGCAGATGGCTAGAAAACAGATATCACTGCCTTGTTCTTTGCTGTTAGATTTGTTAGATTTCTTTCTGGACCTCTCTTGCTACTCTTCAGAGGGTATGGACTTGGCCTTGCATTGTGGTTGCTGATGTTTGGCTCCCTGCTTGACTGGTGCTTGGCTGGTGAATAGCTCATTGGAAGTCAAGCTAATTGGAAGGTGGTATCTTAGGGCACTGATATTGGAGCAGGTTCCCACATTCAGGTGAGCTACTCTTGCTTGGTGAAGCTCTATTTGGGCCTTTGCTTGGGGAGCAGTTATTCATTCTATGGTCTGAGTAGGGCACTAGTGTGAGATCTGTAGAATTGAGTTTTCATGCTTCCATTTATCAGTTCAGTGTTGTCTTGTGGCCCCAGCAACTCTAACTAGGCTAACAGAAGTGTTTTAATTTGAGGCTGTAAAGAAACACACTAGATGAGAAAGAGAATGGGGAATAAAAACTTCTAGTGTTCTTCTGAGGTACTTTCCTGGACAGTGAGTGACTCAGGGCCTGGGGATCAGTGTCGAGCTTACATTTCTATAGCATATCATGGTTTTATACATTTCTAATGGGACCTTTTCCAGGCAGGGAGAGTGAATATTATCCTCATCTTTGCCCCTTATTTCTTTAAGGTATTACCTTAAGGGAATTAAGTTACTTCATTCAGATGAGATTTGAATCCAGGTCCTGTGATACCCAAAGCCATTGCTTTTTTCAGTGTTGCCATGCTGCCTGCTTGATTTCACACTAGTTATATAGCTAGTTGTTAGAATCATAGGATCTTAGATTTAGAGCTGAAAGGGAAAGGATTTTAGAGGTCCTCAAGTGTGATTTCTTCATTTTACAAATGAGGAACCTGAGGCCCAGAGAGAAAAGGGGCTCACCCAGGGTCATGGAGGTAATGTGTGTCTATGTGAGTTGGGCTCTAAACAGATCTCTGACTTTGTCTGGTGCTTGGGGTTTCCTGATTCCAAGTACACTGCTATCTCCACAGTATCATTCTGCCTTTCTTTTATTACCTGTGAAATGAATTTAATTGGACCACTAAGAACCATTTGAGCTCTAACATTCTATGTTCTAAGGACATTTCCTCCTCTCAGATTCTATTCTTTAGTAAATGTTAGAGGCTGGAATTAGAACCTTTCCTTCTCTTCTCCTCTGCAGGACAATTAATGGCAAAGGGTGGAATAGATGCTAGGGTAGAAGTCTTGGTGTTAATTAAGGTTCCCACCTATTAAGGACTTGGTAGTAATGGAAGGACTGTAATGTTGTTGCAGTGACTCAGAGCAGATTAAGTTGCAATCTCCACTTAAGATGGTAGAATCCAGGGCAGTAGTTTGAAGGAGGGGGTAGGAAACTTCCCAACTCAGTTCGTTGACCTGGTTGGAGTAGTCACCCACTCTAGTCAAGCAGCAACACTCCACCTCAGTTCTCATCTCTCATCTCTCATCAGAATGATGGAGACTCCCTTGAGCAACCATGATCCCCACACATTCCTTACCAGTTTCCTCTCTAGCATCCTCACCCTCCCAAGGCTTTGTTCTTCATCCTTTCTGAAGGGCCCTTCTTTCTTTCTCCTTTTTAATGGTAACTGACAGTAAACAACTCTTATTAATCTTACCCATTCTTGTTGATAATATCCAATATCCCTTTCAATTCTGAGTCTGTGATTCAACTGGCACTTGCCCTACACCCAATGGAGCCTCCCATGAATAATAAAAGTGTGAATAATAATAACTAGCATTTACATGGAGCTTTAAGTTTTGCAAATCGTTTTACAAATATTACCTCATTTGATCCTCTTGACAATCCTGAGAAGTAGGTGCTATTATTATCATTTTCACCCTTTTATAGATAAGGAAATTGAGTCAGACTGACATTAAGTGACTTGCCTATGATTTACATGCTAGTAACTGTCTGAGACTAAATTTGAATTCAGGTTGTCCTAACTCCAAATTTAACACTCTATCCACTGAAACAACTAGCTACCTTTTGAAGATACCAGAGAAAAGCAGAGGTTGGGCAAAGGAATGATCCTCTGCCTACCAGGAAGGAGAAAGCAGTAGCAGATTCTGAATTGTTTACATCATAATGCTTTCAGTAATGAGACCATTTCCCCATGTTCATTCTGATCTCTTCTTTGAAGTATTTGCTTCTTTGAAGTACTATATTTGCTTCTCTGTTTTTCGACAAGTTATTCCAGAATTTTCTATGGATTTTAAAGAATTTTCTCAAAGGGTCCTCTCCTGTTTTTTGTGGAAGAGGAGGACTAGAGGTAAAGTGGGGGGCTAGAGGAATAGAATAATATATTGTCAAATTTGGTTGATAGGTTGTTAAGTTTTGCCAAACTGCTTTCTCTCTCTTTTTTATTCTTTATTGTAAGGGATGGCTCTTTGGATAGGGGAGAGAAGGTTATCTTTGGAAATAAAGATGACATAAAAACAAAAGATATCAATAAAAATCTTTTTAAAGGAAAAAAATTAACTGCTTAAGTTGGGGTGTACAATTTGAGTTATTCTTCTGTGAGGGGACAGGAGACAGCTTGGTAGCTTACTGTGTTCTGGTGGCTATTATTTAAATATGGAACAATAAGGATAATTATTATACATTTTTAGTGGGGAAGATGAAACTTTTCCTTCTCTCCTGGGGCTATGGAATGCTATAAATCATACAGTGCCCACGTGTTCCAGGACATAAATCTTGTCGAAGTTGTTGGTGTGTTTGGTTGTGTGTTCCTTCTGTGCCGACTTGCTGTTTCAGTGATGTGTTGTCTGTGTAGAGAGGAATGGTTGGGAAAGCTCCCTTTAAATATTTAGAACTAATTATCTATGTACATATTTGGGGAGGGTTGGCTGATGAAATATAAATCACAAACCAACAGTCAGGAATATGTTTCCAGAAGGCAAGGAGCTGGTAGCTCTTCCCTGTTGCTGTTAAATCCATTGGAACTGAGTTCATTGACTATATACTCTCCCTTTGAAAGAATTACATCCTCCTAACTCTCATAAAGACAAGTGAGTCTCCACTGAGTTGAAATAGTCTTAGACTTGGAGTTAGAACATCTGAGGATTTTTGAATAGATGAAGGATCTGCTTAGATGTTTGTATGAGGAATATTAGTCTGGCAGCATGTGAAGGATAATTGGGGAAGGGAGAGAGACAGGAAACCCTGCTAGGCTATTGCAGTGATCTAGGTGGGATTTAATGAGGGCCTACGCCAAGGAAATGGCACTAGGATAGGAGAGGGAAGGATAGAGTTGAGTCATGGGGGAAGTAGAATAGATAATTCCCTTTGTTTGACTTCTAGATGTTTTTCAGCTAATTAGATATTAAGCACTGACTGTTATGATACACTGTACTGTAGTTCAGAGAAACAAAGCTAAAAATGAAATCATTTCTTGGCCTCTAGGAGCTTATATTCTATCAAGGGAGAAAACATACCTATATGTTATCTATCTATATCTATCTATATCTATATCTATATACAAACACAATAAATATCAGATAATGGGGAGGTGGGAAGCACTAACAGGTGGGAAATCAGGAAAGTTGTCATTTAGAAGAAGGCACTTGAGCTTAGCTTTTAAAGAACACTAGAGATTCTAAGGTGGATGTAAGGAGAGAGTACCTTTCAGCCATGGGGAGCTGCTTTTCCGAAGGCATAGAGTTGAGAGATAATGTTGTGTGGAGAACAGAAAGAAGGCCAGCTTGGCTAGCCTGGAGAGTATGAAAGGAAATGATACATAATAAGCTCAGAAAGGTAGGATGGAATCAGGTTGTTAAATACTAAATAGAGGAGATTGTATTTGACTGAAGAGGCAAAAGGGAGCCACATTGAGTTGTGGCTACTAACCCTATGATCTCTTCTCTTTCCTACTTCATTCTTTTTTTTACTCCTGTCTCTGATGGAAAGGTAGTCCTTCTTGTTAAGGCCAATCCTCCTACTTGGGCCTTTAATCCTCTTCTCCTTTGGGAGCTTGCCCCTTTAATCATTCCCTCTTTCTTTGATCTTCAAATTCTCCTTATGCATTGGCTACTTCTCAGTTCCCTACAAAAATGTCTGGCTTCCCCATTAAAAAAAAATAACCCAACAACAACAAGCCCTTCACTTAACAATGCCATCCTTTCTCAAGTTGTGTTAGTCTTTTTCCTTTCATAGCCAAACTTCTAGAAAGAATTCTCAGAATCTCTAGCTTTCTTCAGGACTTATCTCAGGTGCTACTTTCTTTGGGAAGCCTTTGCTTTTCTCCCTAATTATTGTTATTCCTGAAGAAATCTCCTTGATTTATTTACTGATGTACATGTTGTATTCTCTTCCTTCTCCATATAGTGGATAATTAAGAAATGTGAAATTGCACTGGAATGACCTTGTTCCAAGTCAATTCCTTTTTTTTCCAAGTCATCTGAATGTATATTTGTTAAACAGTTATTATGCATGGAATATGGTATAAGGCAATGGGGGAGATACAGATATAAATAACACATGGTCCTTGATCTCATAGAATTTATAACATAGCTCTTTAGATATCTTATCTAAGGCAACTAGGTGGTATAGTAGTTAAGAGTGCTGAGCTTAATGCCTGTGTGCCTCAACTGTAAAATGGGGATAGTAATAGCACTTACCTCCCAGAGTTGTGAAGATCAAATGAGATATTTATAAAGTGCTTAGTAGAGTGTCTGGCCCATAGCAGGTGCTTAATAAATGTTTATTTCCTATTTTCCTTGTTTCCTTATCTAGTAAGGTTCATACCTGTCTATTTCACTGGGACTTTGGTTGAACTAAAGGAAATAGTGGACAGTAGATAGTGTATCAGGCCTGGAGTCAGGAAGACTCATCTTCCTGAGTTCAAATCTAGCCTGAGACACTTGAAATATTACCCTAGGCAATTCATGTAACCCTGTTCATCTCATCTGTAAGATGATTTAAAGAAGGAGATGGCAAACTACTCCAGAATCTCTGCCAAGAAAATACCAAATTGGGTCATGAAGAGTCAGACACAACTAAAAATGACTGAACAAAAAAAAAATAATGGATGAAAAGGTGATTTGGGTTGGGGAAAGGTGAATTACTACACAAGTATTTTGTATATAGAAACATACATAAAATATCACCGTCTTCCAAGAACTTATTGCTGAAGGAGATAACACAGCTATACAATGAGAAGCAGCAGAATATAATGGAAAGAGCAGTAGATTTAGAGCCAGGAGACCCAGATTCTTGTTCCATTTCTGTCACAAAATAAGTGATGGTGGATAAGGCTCTTTAACATAATCATTTTCCCATCTGAAAACTGAAAGATTGGAACTAAATGATCTCTAAGTTCCCTTCTATTATTTTATTAGTTGAGATTCTGCTCAGATGGTGATTCCTCAATCTCAATGGATATTCTTCAGCTCTTGTCCATGTTCTCCTTTAGGTTAACCACTGATTTACTTGCTTTCTTCTGACATCATGAGGAAACTAGTAGTAGACCACAAGGACTTTTACTGGTTACCTCATGTTTTTTTCTGCATAAAGGTTTTAAGGGATTAATTTCCAGGGTATTTGAAGGAGAAAACAAGATACAAAAGGAACGAATGCAAAAAATAACACAGATCTTATTGAGACTGAACAGAGGCAACAAAGAGAAAACCAAAAACTGCCAACCTATATGCCTACTTTGCCATCAATATGACCATAGGAGTATAATCCAAATATATATCCAGATCATCCTTGAGGAAGATATATGGGAACAGGTTGGCTTTCCCAAGTAATATTGTATTTTAGACTTTATCTTTACCATCACACAATTGCCAAAAAAATGTAGAGACTATGCTTATAAGATTAGATAATATATATATATATATATATATATACATATATATATATATATAGTATTTAGTACAGTGTTTGGCAAAGAGAGTTTAACTAGTGTTTATTCACTTCCCCCCCTTTTTTTTGTTTGTTGATTATAAAAATTGTTTTTTGATTCAGCGAGTAAAATACTTCCTTGAAGACTCTTTTCCAACAAGGTGTCTTCTACCATGTGTAAAAATTATTACAGACTCCTTGAAAAAGGTAACTTTGTTTGACCATAATTACAGGACATAAAATAAAAAGAGATATGATTGTCAATAGTATTTGCTAAGGATCTAAATTATGAACAGGGAATAATTAGGTGTTTATGACTATAATAGTAGGAGCTCTTTTCAGCTTGCACTAATCCCTTTTTGGAGATAAGGCTCTCTGCTAAGGGCTGAGTTCCCAGCCTAGGAAAGAGTTGGTCCTTGTTGCCATTTGCCCAAGTCTAGACTTAAGGGAGATGGCCCCCACTTTTTTTCTTTAGAAATAATATGAAAGGAGTAAGGCTAAGGAGGAGATGAGACAGAGGATAGAAAAAGACTTTCATTTTTTTCTAGCAATAATGCTTTTTTTTCTTCCCACTCCATGAATCTAGGGAATGGCATTTTCTTTTTCTGAAGATTCCTGTCATCTTCCAAAATTCTCTAAGGAGCTATTACCTAGTGGTAGGAATTATCTCGAGTCTTTATTATAGTCCCTGTCTGTCTGAGTTCTTTCTCGTAATTGATTTTAATAATTCAGAGCAGCTGTTGTCTCTAGAGAGGCTATTGACTTGGAGGGGGCCTATTTCTGCAGTGAAAATGCATTTTGGTGGTCTTTTGCAACCAGTTCATTTGGTGCTACTGGTGGTTTTCACCCATTCAATATCATAGGATCATTGATTTAGAGGTAGAAGGGATGTTGAGAAACCATCTAGTCCAAGCCCCCTCCCCACTCCCCACCAATTTTACAACCAGAGAGGTTGTGACTTGCCCAAGATCACACATGTAGTAAGTAGCAGATCCAAGGTTTGAATCCAAGTCTTCTTGTACAAATTCAGGGCTTTTCCCACTGTATTATATTTTGGAGCTTTGGCTATTTTCTGCCTCTTCACATTGTATGTGTGTTTCTAAAGGTAGGGAGGTGGTAGAGATGGGATGGTGTCATGGAAAGAACAGTGGACTGGGTTCTAGTTCTGAATCTTCTAACTTGCTATGTTTGTTTTAACAAATGACCTCCCTAAGCCTCCTCTGTTAAATGTGACAATGTCACTAGGTGGTTTCAGAGATTCCTTCCTGCTCTCTCATTCTAGGATTTTGTATCTATTAATCTGTAAGTATATTTGTAAGATCTCAGGGTCCTGGTCAAGAGGTACTAGATACCACTCCTTTACCCCATAGTCAAGAGTGTTACTGGGCCTTCTCCTTCCTGGCAGCCTCAACAAGCCAGCACTGCCCCCAACTGTTCCAGAAGTGCCCCTGACCTGCCAAAGACTGATGGGAGTGCTGTGACCCAAGATAGAAGCTTACTTTCCAGAAAAAGACACATGTGCCTTTTATTATCTTCTTTTCCATATACAAAGGATGGTATAGGCATGCTGTAGTTCCTTGTTTTCATACCATTTAGAGCTAGAAGAGAACTTTAAAGTCTTTTAATCCAATCCCTGTCTCTGAGTAGTAGGAATACTGAAGCATATTCACATATAGAGGAGCCAGAGGGAAAAAAAACCCCACCAATAACACACAATTGTCAAGAAGGATGAAGAGGAGAAACAAGAGAAAGGCAGATGAATATATGAATATTATGTATTTATAAGGAATTTTTCTGTTCAGTTGTTTTAACTGCATCTGACTCTTTGTGACCTCATTTGGGGTTGTCTTGTCTTGATAAAGATACTAGAGTGGTTTATCATTTCCTTTTCCAGTTCATTTTACAAATGCGGAAACTGAAGCAAACAGTGACTTTGCCCAGAGTCAAAGTAAGTGTCTGAGACTGGATTTGAACTTAGGTCTTTCTGAGTGCTTGGTGATCTATCTACTGAACCACCTAGTTGTCCCTTATAAGAAACTACTACTACTACTACTACCACCATCAACAGCAGCTAGCATTTATAAAGCTCTTTAAAATTTGCAAAGCATTTTATAAATATTTCTTTTTGTTCTTACAAAAATACTGTAAAGGAGGAGCTATTATTTCCATTTTACAAATAAGCAAATTGAGACTGACGTTGATTAAATGATTTGGCCAGGATCATACAGCTAATAAGTGTCTGAGGCTAGATTTGAGCTTAGGTCTTTTAACTCCAGGTCCATGTTCTATCTACTGTGCCACTTAGCTGCCACCCAGTCAACTAAATATTTTGGAAATTTTGGTGGCTTTTCAGTGGTGGGAATAGAATTGTAAACATGTATAATTGTAACCTTTTATAATAATATGTTATCTTGTAATCAGATGATGGAGGAGAAAACACTTTGAAAGTTTTTAAGTGAGGGGGATTGACTAGACCCGTCATGCCCTTTCTCTTCTAAAAGTCAGTGTTCAGAGATGCCTTCCTTCTAGCACTTATTTTCTTTGGCACAAATCTCAGTGCAAATGCATGATATTAACTGAAGACTTTTTGTTGGTTTGTCAGGACCTGCTATTCTATTGGTTCAGTGAACTCCATCTATTAATGCACTTTATAATCTTAGAGCATGTGGTAGGGAGGGAGTGGACTGAAAGAGGTTAAGTGACTTATTTTCCAAGGTTTCTACAATTATGGGCTACAGGCAGGGCCTGAAGGTCTTCTAGTCTTTGAGGTCAACATTGAGCTCCCTCCCTGAAGGCTAGACTGGTTTAGCTGAGTGTGGAACTTAGAAAATATGAAAGGGACATAAGAATTCTGCTTGTTAAGCTAATGCTGGGGGTAAGATATTTACTTTGCTCAGCCAAGAAGAAGTCTGAATTGCCTTACTACCAACAATTGCCCACTCTGCCCTCACATCCTCTCTTGAGAGCATTTTCCTTGAGAGCAGGCTATACCAAGACCCAGAACTTGAAGAGATACTGCAAAAGTAGATAGATTTGGTGATTAGTCAAAGTTTTAGGTAAGACTTTGAGCTGGTCTTAAATCATGTTTTGCAGAAGTCACCTTTTCAGGAAGAACCTCTAGCTTCTAAAATATTTCTTCCATTGAACGTATGGTACAGTGGATAAGACACTGAACTTGGAGTCAGGAGTACCTAGGCTTATCTCCTGCCATAGACAAAAGCCATGTGATCCAGGACAAATTACTTAACCTCTCTGTGCCTTAGTTTCTTTATCTGCAAAACAGAGAAGGTTGGATTTGATGGTCTGCAAGGCTCTTTCTTGTTCTAAATCTATGATTATATGGTCTAACTTCTTGGAATTCTACCATTATGAAGTCATTTCTAGGACAGAAAAGGTTATGTGATCCTGTTATAGGGTCCTCGTAAAATGCTAATTCTCCTGGGATAAAATGAATTCTGATTCAGGATCCTTTTTCTCTTCCAAATCTCACCTTAGGGGTACTTTTTCCATGAAGTTTTCTTTCCCATTTTCACCTCTTATTAGTATTTGTCTCCCATTTATATTATTTTATATTTTCTTGTCTGTGTACCCATTTTAATGTCCTAATAGAATATCAGTTTCTCGAGAATAGGTACTGTTTTGTTTCATTTTGATATTTCTATCCCTAGTGTATTGCATATAGTAGTTAAAGGTTAATTGAATTGAAAGACCTTGCTGTTATTTCAGGTTTATCTAAGCTGGTCCAACAAAATTCCAGACATAAGGATGGTTGATAGGCTTATAGAATTTAGATCTGGGAAGGAATTTAGACATTTTCTTGTCTGTTCTCTCTACTCCCATTTTACAGTTGAGAAAACAGAGGCGAAGAGAGGGA
This sequence comes from Gracilinanus agilis, assembly GCF_016433145.1. Taxonomy (NCBI): domain Eukaryota; kingdom Metazoa; phylum Chordata; class Mammalia; order Didelphimorphia; family Didelphidae; genus Gracilinanus; species Gracilinanus agilis. The sequence continues at coordinate 322,637,538 of NC_058131.1, read as the reverse complement.
AGGTGATTTGCTTTAAATCACACATAGTAAGTAGCAGAACTGAAAATTTAACTGAAGTCTGCCTACAAATCCATTGCTCTTTTTATTTTGATATCATTGGTTTGGAGATCTAGTGCAATAATTTGCTTAAAAAAAAACACCCCTTACTTTCTGTATTAGAATTGATATAGGTATCGTTTCAAGGAAGAAGAGCAGTAATGGCTAAGTAATTAATGTTAAGTGACTTGCCCAGGGTCACAAAGCCAGGAAGTGTCTGAAACCAGTTCTGAATCCCATTTCCAGGTCTTGTTATCTATACACGGAGCCACCTAGCTGCTCCAGGTACTTTTTAAAAAAAACTTTTCTGCTTTAATTTACTTCTTAAAGCAGGTAATCTGGACTTTTTTTTTTTTTTGAGTGTGCCATGTACCCTTTTGCATGAAAGATTGGTGAAATCTTTGGATTTCTTCTCAAAATGTTTTTAAGTAATTGAGGAAATGATAGATTTCATTTAGAAGTTAATAAAAATAAAGATGCATTAAAAATATTATCCAAGCTCAAGAATCCCCTGAAATTTGTCTCTGTATTTCTTGAGGGTCTGTGGATCTTAGCTTTTTTTTTTTTTTTTTTTTTTTTTTTCAGGCTCTAAATCTACAACTCCATGATGTTATGATCTGGGACAGAGAAATCACTTAGTTCTTTGGGTTTGTCTACTGGCTAGAAAACTCTGGTTAATAGATCTACTTTTTTTTTTAACCCTTGTACTTTGGTGTATTGTCTCATAGGTGGAAGATTGGTAAGGGTGGGCAATGGGGGTCAAGTGACTTGCCCAGGGTCACACAGCTGGGAAGTGGCTGAGGCCGGGTTTGAACCTAGGACCTCCTGTCTCTAGGCCTGACTCTCACTCCACTGAGCTACCCAGCTGCCCCCTGGATCTTAGCTTTTAAGGAGCTTTGCTTTCTTTCATTCTTGTTTTTACCTTAGCAGTTGCCTTTATTCTCTCCCATGTAGGTGGTTTCTTGCCTAAAACAAATACAATCTTGTGGTTATTGTCTGAGTATGGTATCCCTTCCCCTGCTGCAGGGGTTGGCAATGTATGGCTCTAGAGCCATATCTGGCTCTTTTGAGGGCCAGATATGGCTCTTTCTGCAGGAGCCATAAAGTCAAAATTTTTTCAGGCGCTGTTACAGGAGTGCACACTGTAAGCACTGTATGGCTCTCACGAAATTAAATTTTAAAAAATGTGGCATTTGTGGCTCTCATGACCAAAAAGGTTGTTGACCCCTGCCCTGCTGGATACCTTCCCACATAAACACTAGATTTTGAAGGGGAACAAATGCCCAATAAATTGTTAGAGATTGGAATAAAGATTCCCTCACTTCATCACCTTTCACTAGATCAGATGTTTTGTGGGGACATTAGATACCATTAGGTATACAATTGCTACAGGTGCTGTTTTTCAATACCACTCTTGCCTCCAGCACTATCTATCTATCTATCTATCTATCTATCTATCTATCTATCTATCTATCTATCTATCTATCTATCTATCTATCCATTTTAACATATGAAGTGATTCTAACTCAGGCCAACTCAGTATCCTTTAACATGTTGATTGTGGTGGTAGGGACTTTTAGGTAGACTTGCTGGTACACTGAGTTGAGTGACTTGCCCAGGATCATGTGTCCAGCATCAGAAGCAGGACTTAAATCTAATTAATCATGATCAAGGGTTAAACCCTAATTATGACATCATGCTGCTTCTCCAGAAAGTCATGGTAGATCTATATAGGTAGTGTCCACAGTCTAAAAGGATGGAGAGTTAGCAAGAGCAGTACAAAAGGACAGGAGGTATAAAGTCTCATCTTAGGTAAGAGGATGTGTGCTCTCTTTTAGCCCTCTTTGATATTCCTGGGAGGCAGAAATGGAGAAATGGAAGAAAGCTGTATCCAACATTCTGACATGATCTGGAGTCAGAGGGAGAACTGAATTTCTTGTCCTGACTGTTCTTGACTAACAGTGTGACCATGGACAAATAACTTCTGTTTCTTCATCTGTAAGATGAGGAGGTTGAACTAAATACTCTCTAAGGTCATTTCCAGCTCTAGATCCATATATACATATTTGTGGGTGGAAGAGGGTGAGTGGGCTTAATAATTACATTTTCAAAGTGTTTTCATATCTCTTATCTAATTTGATCTTTACAACACCCCTGTGAGTTAAGTAGGATAGTTTTCATTGGCCCCATTTTTTCAAAGGAAGAAATTCAATCCAAGAGTCTAAAGTGACTTTCTTGTTTATCGTCACATAGTAAGTAACTGCCAGGGTCAATATATGATCCCAGTCTCCACCCTCCAAGATGAGTATTTCTTCCATTGTATCCATAGTTTTTGCGTTTAGCTAGCAACTTTTCCTACAGATAGAGAGCTTATTTTGATTTACTGTTGTATTTCTTAGTATACTTTACAAATAGTCTTCTGAAGCAGTTAGTGAAAGTATTATTGCGTCCATTTTCAAATAAGGAAGCTGAGACAAAGAGGGGGGAAATGGGACTTTATCAGTCACACAAGGAATTCACGGGAAACCTGGAAATAGAATATAGATCTCTGGGGTCCTTGTCTGGTATTTTTTCCCCACTATTCCATGCTGCTTTTCTTATATAATTTTTGGTGAACTGGGAAGGGAACTTTCCATACACCTTAAATCACAATACTTAGGCAGACTCCTTTTTGAGTGAAGAAGCGCGACTTTGGGAAGTCATATACAGATGCTATCCAGTCTAGTCTTCTCATTTTACAGATGGAGTAACTGGTTGTGACTTGCCTAAAGGTTAAAAGAGTAGTAATTGACAGGGGTGGATTTGAAAACAGTTCCCCTTACTCCAAATCCACCACTCTCTCTGCTTTATGGTGATGGGATCTTACTTGAGATTGCTAAGAGAGGTTGGGCTGGAACTTCTTCTGTTGTGAGCCAATGTTTCTCCCTCTCATTACCTTCCTCCACCTCCTTCCCTCATCACTGACACTCCCACAGCCCCAAGCTTGAGAGAGAAGATGATCCTTTGGAAATGTAATTGGAGACCTAATTGGAGGCATCCTGTCAGGTGATTGTGTGATGTTCCACAAGTCTCATCCTGCTCTGTACCTGGACCCATGAAAAGATTATGCTTCACTCTGAGAATGGACTGCCCCAAGGCTGGAAATATGACTTGACCACCTGCCCTTTCCCTTAGCCTGACAAGGTGAGCTGGAGTGCAATAGAACCACAGGAACAAGTCCTATGTAGAACCTTAGAGGGGCTGGGAACAGTCATTCCAAAAGCATTAGACCAGAATTGAGGGTATATTGGTATGTTTTGTTGTTTAGTAATAGTTCATTTTGATACAGTACTTTAGGCTTTATAAAGTATTTTGTTCACCTTCTCTTATTGGAGCTTAAACAATAACCCTGTGAAGTAGATAGCACTAATGTTCTTAACTCCATTTAACTGAATAGAAAATCATACCAATCATCATCAAGTTAGAAAGTAGTGTCATAGCTAGAATGTTTCAAATTCTTGCAACTAGCCCTTCCAGAGGCCCTTGGCTCCCTCTCCTTACATGTTCAGACATCTTAAGACCCAAAGATATCTCTGGCCTTAGCTTCTTTCTCCTTCAAGTGTTTGGTCCAAGGTGCAGTTAGGTGATTCAGTGGATCGAGAGACAGGCCTGTAGTTGGGAGTCCTGGGTTCACATCTGGCTTCTAATACTTCCTAGCTGTGTGACTCTGGGCAAGTCAGCTAACTCCCATTGTCTGATTCTTAGTGTTCTTCTGTCTTGGAACCAATATACAGTATTGATTCTAAGATGAAAGATAAAGGTTTTTTAAAAAAGTATTTAGTCCAGGGAATATCAATCTATTTTGCTGGGGAGTTCTTTTTTACATTGCAACTGAGGCTCTCTTAGTGCTGATGAATCCTACTTTCTCATATTTTATCCTCTTGGGGGGTTGGGTGAGCTACTGACCTCCACATTTCCTTTCTCCAAATTTCCATTGTATTCTTAGGCAGTAGTACTGCATGGATATGCATTTAATAGTTCTCTCATTTGATTCATTGTCCTAGAACAGAGCCATAGAATATGAGAACTGGTAGGGGTCTTGGAATCTGACATATGAGAATTGGAAAAGATGGAAAAGATCATCTAATCTACTCTCTCCTTTGTTTTATAGATGTGGAAACTGAGGCAGAAGGAGGAAAAATGACTTTGTCTAGGTCTCTTATATCTCTTGCTATCTAGTCCAGTTTTTGTTTTACTGCACTGTAGTAATTCCCTAAAGAATTTCTGCTAGGTTTGGGGTTCAAACTCATTCAGCAATGAACTTATGGATCTTAGGTCTAATACATTAACCATACACTACTGGAACAGATCTTTGTTTCCTTAGTTACTTTGTAGGCTGTTATTCCACTCCTGGAGTAAGCCTGCTCTGTTTCCATCTTGTTGATGTTTGGTATTGTAGGAAATAAATACAGAAAAAGAAGGGAGAATCCTGGGTCTCTGCTTTCAAGGAGCCAAGGGCTGAATTAAGAAGATGAAGCTCTCTCAGATGGAGCAGATAAATAGTAGTTTAATTCCATGTATGCTCAGCATGCAGTAGGAGGTCCAGACAGTAAGTGCTATAGTAGTACCGAAGGAGATCTCATAGAGGCTGGGGCAATTGGCTTCCTGGAGGAGGGCAGGGTTTGGAGTTGGATCTTGAATATGAATAGCTCCTTTTGAGTATTTCACTTTTAGATATACATAATCATTTCTTTAAAGCTACTTTTTTTTAAAATTTTTTTTAAAACCCTTACCTTCCGTCTTGGAGTCAATACTAAGTATTGGCTCCAAGGCAGAAGAGTGGTAAGGGTAGGCAATGAGGGTCAAGTGACTTGCCCAGGGTCACACAGCTAGGAAGTGTCTGAGACCAGATTTGAACCTAGGACCTCTCGTCTCTAGGCCTGGTTCTCAATCCACTGAGCTACCCAGATGCCCCCTAAAGCTACTTTTTGAAGTAGTTTAGGAATTATTTTTAATGTTTTGCAGATGAAGAGACTTGGGAAAAGTTAGGCAGCTAGTAAGCTCTCCCGATCCTCAGGCCAGTGCTCTTTCTAGAGACACTATGAGGGGTTGGATGGGAGGGAGAAGGAAAGGTATAACATGTATCCTGAGCAAAGGCACTGACAAAGGAATGAGCCAGTTACATTTGTGGGAAAGGGAGGTGACTGGCCTGTGTGGAACAGAGGTTTTATAGTAGAGAGTAAGATTAAATAACTACCTGGTGAGCTCATAGAGTGACTTTGAAAAGACCAGGCTAAGGACTTCGAATTTTATTCAGCAGACATGAGGGAGCCTTTGGAGACTTTTGTGCAGTAGAGTGACATGATCAGTTATACTTGCAGAATTTTAATCTGATGATATGTGTGGCAGAAGAGGGACTAGAGACTGAGGCAAAATTAGAATAGTGGGGAGAAAGCAAAACAGAGAAGGCAGCCTGGTGAGTTAGAAAGAAACACTACATTTGGAGTTGGAACTTCTGGGTTTGGATCTGTGTGACCTTGTGCAAGTTACTCAACTTCCCTGATCCTCATTTTCCTTCTCTCTAAAATGAAGGAGGTATTCTAGGTGATTTCTAAGGTTGCTTCTAGATCTGAATACTATAATCTTAGATGCAAAAGACATTTCAAAGGAAAAATCAATAGAACTTTGTAATTTTCTACAAATGAGAGTGGCTGAGATTTTCATCCTAGGTTCCTGAGAGAAGTGCCTATGATATAATTGAAAGAACAAGAATTGGAGTAAGAGATTTTGGTTTGAATCCCATCACTGTTATTTAATTCCCCATGTGACTTTGAGCAGTCTGCTCCCCTTTGCTGAACCTCAGGTTTCTTCTTATACAATTTAGAGCTAGAAAGGACCTTTGAGAATTAATTCAACTACCTTATTTTACAAATGAGAAAATACGTCCTGGAAGTCTAGGGACTTCAACTCATGCCTCCAGTTTCTAAGTTCTTTGTTTTTTTTCCACACTCATCCACAAGATGATCTCTAAGGACACTTTTACCTCTAAATCCCATAGACTAAGATTTCCTAAGAGTCGGAAGAATGGCAGTATATCACTTATGCTTATGGCTTTCACTCACCACCCATCCCTATCCCCTCACCCTTCTCCTCTTTCCCTATCCCAGACCCCAACAGAGAAATTAGCCTGGCTGAGGCTCCCTCTAAGGTGTGGTTTCCCTCTTCCCAACTAGTTGGCTGAGGGCCATCTGTGCAGATGTTGTCTTTTCCTACTTCCAAGGTTAGTGACTCCCCTGGGAAAGAGGAATGGGGAAGAATCACAGTTTGAGATCAGTGTCAAAATAGAAACTTATTGGCCGAAGGCAAGAGAGGTATTAAGGGAGTGAAGTGGCTGGGTTTTTTTTTTTGGGGGGGGGAGAGGTGGGGAGCAGAAGAGGATCTAGGGAGGCAGAATTTTGTAGTAGAAAGAATACTGGACATGCAGCCAGGAAACCTGGGTTCTAGTCTTGACTCAGTCAATCTTTTCTGAAATCTAGTCTCACTTCAAGAACTGTGAACTGAATATCTCCACTGGGATGTTCCAATGACATTGCAAACTCAATATGTCCAAAAGCTGTTTTTCATATTTGTCTTTTTTTTTTAAACCTTTACTTTCCATCTTTGAATTAATATTGTGTATTGATTCCAAGGCAGAAGAGTGGTAAGGGAGTTAGGTGACTTGCCTAGGGTCACACAGCTAGGAAGTGTCTGACGCCACCTGTGAACCTAGGACCTTCCGTTTCTAGGCATGACTCTCAATCCACTGAGCCACCTAGCTGCCTTCATTTTTGACTTTACATCACCAGTACAGTGCCTTGCACACAGTAGGTGTTTAGTAAATGCTTGTTGAGCTGATTTACTTCCTCAGTTTCTTACTTTTGATCCTCAGTTTCTTACTTTTTAAGAAAAGGATTTGGACTGTATACTATCTAAAGTTGCTTTTAGCTTGTGCACACTCTGTTCTGTGTTCTAAGATCCTTTGCAGCTCTATGATTCTATGGGCCAGATGTGCTGTTGGGAGGACTTTCTGTATGAACATTACTGCAGCTGAGATCTGAGTTTGCACAGCTGACCCTGTCTGACAGGCCTAGCTTTAAGAGTTGCATTCAAAAACCAGCTCCGAGACAATCAGTCGGTATCATTTGGGGAACATTTTCAAAACGTCCTTTATTTCTTGGTAATTAATGGCAGCTTTGATTAGTAATGAAAGCTGGGGCTGTTTTGTACAATGCTGGAGCAGTAAAGTGTGACTCAGCAGACAGTTAAATCCTGCTGTAACATTACTTTTGCAATTTATCACCTGTCAGCATAGCTTATGCAGGGAATAAAACAAGTTCATTGGGAGACGGCCAATAATGTACCAAAGCCCTGCATTTGGTGCTTCTGGGGGAGAAGCCAAGCTCCAGTCACTCCTAGCTTTGTTTCAAAAATTCATTCTTACTCCCCTCCCATACAAAACTTGGTTCTGTAGGATTCTTAAGTATGGAAAGGGACTCTGAATTTAGAGACAAAACATCTGTTTTTGAATCCTGGCCCCACTACTTTATTGTGTGACTGTGAGCAAGTAATTTCACTTTCCTCACTGAGCCTCAGTCTCCTCATTTGTAAAAAAAATGGATAAAGATGACAAAAGGTTGGGGTCAATTTTGGAAGGACCATGGGAAATCAGTCACACTAATATAAACTGTTGAGAGAGTGGTAAATTGTTCCAATCCTTATTGAACATGATTTGGAATTATGTTAAGAAAATTATTAAAATGCCCATATTCTGACTCAGACATTTTATTTCTAGGCATATATACTGTAGAGATCAAAGACACTGAAGTATTTATAGCCACAGTTTTTTTCATTCAATTTTATTTTGTTTTCATTTCTTAATGATCTTCCTCCCTGTTACTCCCCCCCCCCGCCACCATTTAAGAAGGCAAGAAAAACAAAACCCAAGAAAAACATGTATAATCCTACAAAATAAATTCACACATTAACCATGTCCTTTGCCCAAAAATAAGGAAAAAAAGAAAGAGAAAATATGTACCTCAGTCAACTGAAAATATGTACTTCAGTCAATCTGAGTATATCAACTCACTATCTGGAAGTGGATAGCATATTTCATCTCATGTCCTTTGGGAATTATGGATAGTTATTGTGTTGATCAGAGTTACTAAGTTTTTCAAAGTTGATTATCTTTATGATTTTGCTCCAGTTGTATAAATTGTTCTCCTGGTTCTGCTGACTACACTTTATATCAATTCATATAAGTCTTTCTAGATTTTCTTCCCCACCAATACGTAACCAATCATCATTTCTTATAGCACAGTCGTATTCTGTCACATTCATATATCATAACTTGTTCAGCCATTCCCTAATTAAAAGGCACCCCCCATTTTTAATTCTTTGTCACCACAAAAAGAGCTGCTATAAATATTCTTGTACTTTTGAGACATTTCACTTTCTTTGATCTCTTTGGGGTATAGACCTAACAGCAAAATCCTAGGTCCAAAGGTCTGTATAGTTTCATATTTGGGGGAGGCATAATTCCAAATTGTTTTCCAGTATAATTAGACTAGTTTACAGTTAAGCCAGATATGCATTGATGTATCTTTTTCCACATTCCCTCTGGCATTTGATAAATGTCTAACATTTTTGTCCTCTTAACCAATCTGGTGACTATGAGGTGGTACTGCAGATTTGTTTTAGTTAGCATTTCTCTAATTATTAGTGATTTAGAACATTTTTCCATATGGTTACTGATAAGTTGTATTTCTTCCTCTGAAAATCATGTATTTATATCTTTTGGTGATTTATCAATTGGAGAATGGCTCTTTTCATGTAAATTTGACTCAATTCCCTATATATCTTAGAAATGAGATCTTTATCAGAGAAACTTGCTATAATAGTCCTTTTTTGTAGTAACAAAGAACTAGAAACAAAGTAGATGCTTGGCCATTAGGAAATAACTAACTGAACTGTGGTACACTGAAATAATGAAATATTACTATGCCATAAGAAAAGATGAATATGAAGAATCCAGAGAAACATCTGGTGGTGGATGAGGATTTGAAGAGGAGAGATAGGTAAGAAAGACATGAAGGACTCTTAGTCTACCATCTCCCTCCTACATCCCTGTCACTAAGATCTCAAAACAGAACATACTAGGCATGCACACAGAATTAGTTTTTCTCTGTAGGCTGCTTCCAGCCGAATATAATCCCAGGAATACCAAAAGTAACAGTTGCCCCCAAATCTCTTCTCTTACTAACCTCTCAAGGAGCCTAAAGCTTCATACAGTTAAACTAATATTTAAAAGAGATACTTATTAGGGAGATGTATTAATTGAGTTAGGGATTGTACTAGCATGGCAGAGGTCTTAGTTCAGATTCTCTCTTGCCACTGACTAGTTATTTGACCTTGGGCAAATTACCTTTCTGAACCTGTTTCCTCATTTGTTATGAGTAGATGATATCTAAGGTCTCTTCCAGATTTAGATCCTATAATTCTAGGAGGAGTAATATGTACTAGTTAATAGTATCCTAAGAGAGAATCAAATTGGTATAGATGGAACACTGGATGTGGGATCAGAATTGAGTTCAAGTCCCTGCTTTTTTACTAACTAGATGTGTAATGTGTGAATGGATCAACCAGTTTAGATCTTTGGGCCTTAGTTTTATCCTAGACTATTAGAAATGGAAGGGACCTTAGAAGCCGTAGAGTACAACCTCTATCTCATATAGGAATTGCCAATAAACTCATCTGTAAAGGGAAGGGATTTAAGTTTATAAAGTGCTTTATTACATATGGAATTTTATATTTAAACATTCAGACATATCCTATTGATCTTTGTATCAGTGTGGCTCTATTTTCTATCAGAATAATTTACAACTCTTCAGAAAGTTTACTTTCTAATGACTTAATGACACACAACATCACAAATTTAAAGCTGGAAGAAGAGACCTTATAGGTCACAAAGTCCAACCTCCTCATTTTATAAATGGGGAAATGGGCCAGAGAGGTTGCCCAGGGTCAAATAGCTAGTATCAATTGGGATTTGGGCCCAGGTCAATAAATCATCAAATATTTATTTAGCACCAACTATGTACCAGGTACTGGGTTGGCTCTGGAGACAAAAAGAAAAAAAATGAAACCATCTCTATCCTGAAGGAACATCACTGGTGATTTTCAAGTCCAACAAGCTTTTTTTCCATATCAGTGCATCTTATCTAAATCTTTCTCCTTATATATATACGTGAATGAATTAAGGTAGGATCCTAAACTATAAAATTGGAAGTGACCTTAGAAATAATCTAGTTTAGAACTTTTACAGATGTAGGCATCAAAATTTAGGGATTTGACTAAAATATGAAAATTCTAAAGTAATATTCTGGTTGCTGATTAAAAAATATTATAGCTCAAGTCAAGTACTTTTAGTAGATTTTATTTACAGATGTAGAAAGAGTGAAAGTAGAGAAATGTAAGAAGAGAGTAGAGAAAACGTCTAGCCTATGACACTAAATGTTGCTCTGGTGTCTGGCTAAGCCCTGGCAGGGCTCGTAAACTCTCAGCCAGAGGACCTGGTGGTGTCTTATGTAAAGTTTCCAGCAATGCAGCCTTCTTCAGGAGAAGGAGGCCTCTCCGAAACTAATCTCTCCAGAAGCCAAGAAGGTAAGACCAGCTATTCACTCACCCAAGACAAAGTCCAAAAGAGAAGATCCAAAGCCACCTCCAAGAGCCAAGGTCCCAAGTTGAAGCCAAGGTCCAAGTCCAAAGCCACCTCCAAGAGATAAGTTATTAGCTGAAACTCCAAGCCAAAGATTCAAGCTGAAGACCCCCTGGACAGGAAGTTCAGGACTTTTTGTAGTCCTTTTTTCCCCACATCATTTCCTGTCCCTTCCTCTTTTCACAGGGGCAAATCATAGTTTCCAAATTACCTACCGCTGCCCAAGTGGGCAATGTCTATGGAATCTACCTCTCATCCTCTGAGGGTATAAACTCTTATCAAAAGATTCACAAGTTTCTGGAGTTGACACCCATTTTAGAAAGTGACTTGGGAACTCCCTTACTTAGTGTTAAGTAGGGGTGTTTAAGTTTTTGGTTGATTAATTTAAAAATAGCCAAAGAGAATAAAGAATTCCCTTTCACACAGATGAAGAAACAGCATCACATGGGTGCTTTACCATGCCCAAGTTTGTGTGGCTAGTTGGTAGTAGAGGTGGGATTTGAGCCCACATCCTTTGACTCCAAACTGCTGTTTTCTCCACCCCTCTTTCCAATGCAGTTTGCTGACATTTTTTTTTTGTTTTTTACTTTAACAAGATTTGATTAGGATGAAAAATCAGCTTAATCCTAAAAATGTTGGGAAGAGTACTTAATTTTGCTGGATTAAGTGTTGTCAGTGGTTTTCCAACTTCATTGTTTTCCTCCATTAGTCCATTGTTCAGTATTTGGGCCCCCAGGATTCCAGCTTTTTGACCCCTTGTTGATGATGATGCAAAGAATAGTATCAGGAAATAGGCATCAAGGTCCCACTAATTTGGGAAATTAAATTTACTATGTGTAAATAGAACATGGAGAAATGTGTTTTGTAGTTTTTAAACTTCTTAATAAATCATTTTAAGATTGTTCACTATTGAGCTGTTGGAAAATTCATGAATATTATAAGAGATGGAGCTCATTGAAAATGATTGACATGAACACAATAACGGCTTTTGAATTGGGTCAGGAGAATAAGCAAGGCTCTCAGAAAGTATTTTCTCCAATCTTTCCAATCTTCTCACTTACAAATTGGCCATGTTTACAAAGATTGTGTCCTTATGTCTTTTCAGAAAATATTTTTTCTATCATTCCCCTATCTGCCTTCTCATGGCAAATGAAGTGCTTAGCAATGAATTTTACTCTTGATCCTTCTCAGGGAAGTAGGTATACATTTCAGCCATAGAGATGTAGGCTAGATTTGAAGAAGAACTTCCTGATGGTGGGGGTATGTGTAGGTGATACAGGGAATAGGCTGCCAAGGGATCAGGTAGAGAAGCTCTTTCCCTCAAGAACTTGAAGAACAAAAGGGGTATTTATGCTCTCTGAAGACTTGGTGACCCCAGATAGTTGTTCCAAGTCCTGTGATTCAGCTATCCCAAAGGCTGTCTTTGCTTGAAGGAAAATAGGAATGAGTGATCAGTAAAGAATTTGTCTCAAGTTTGTCATGAATTCACAGGATTTCTTTTTTAGAGCTCTAAGATACCTTTCAACATAAAATGTTAAAGCTATAAGGGATAACCTTTCAATAAAGAATGTTAGAACTAAAAGAAACTGTGGAAAACAGGATGTCAAAGCTTAGAAAGTCTTCTACAAAGAAAGAGTTGGGTTTGGAATCAGAGGACCTGGGTTCCAATTCTAGATTATTGACTGTGTGACCTTTGACATGTCACTTGCCATCTTAAAGTTTCATTTTTCCCTAATCTGTAAAGAATTTTGCTCTGATGACCTTTAATTTCTCTCCAATTCTAAATCCTATGATTCTTTTTACTTAGAATATTAGATTTGATACAACTCTTAAAATATAGCATGGGAAAATTACGTAGAATCTTAGAACCTAAAACATACAAAATGTGCCAAATATAAAATATTAAGTATCTACTCTATGTAGAATACTGATAGGTATTCACAGAAAGTTTGAGTAAGACTCTTTCCTCCTAAAGTAGTGGCTGGAAGTTGATATCAAGGCATCTGCTTGAGTGAGCCCCCTTCTAATTCTAAGATCACTGTAATATGCTTTATAAATGTAGAGCTGGAAGGGACCTCATAGTCATCAACTCTGATTTTATCATTTTATGGTTGAGGAAATTGAAGCCAAAAAGTCAAGTCAACAAAAATGTATTAATCATCTACTATATGCTAGGCACTGTGGAAAAGGGAGGAAAAAAACAACTGCTCTCAAGGAGTTCTCAAAGTAAATGTGAAACAATGTGTAAACCATATACAAACAAGATATTATTTTTTTTTTTATCCTGGGACTCCATTCTAGGAGCATAGGGCCACAACCAGTAGGCAATGGGTCACTCAAGGTCACCCAGCTGGGAAGTGTCTGAGCCCGGATTTGAACCTAGGACCTTTCGTCTCTAGGCCTGGCTCTCAATCCACTGAGCTAGCCCAGCTGCCCCTACTTTACATTGCAGTTTCTTTAGCAGATGTAGTTTTTACAGGGTGGGGTTGCTAGCCCCACGCCCAACCCTCCTCCTTTTTCATCCGGGCTAGGGACCGTCATTAGCCCAGGAGTGGTAAGGGTGGGCGATAGGGGTCAAGTGACTTGCCCAAGGTCACACAGCTGGAAGTGTCCGAGGCCGGGCTTGAACCTAGGACCTCCAGTCTCTAGGCCTGGCTCTCAATCCACTGAGCCACCCAGCTGCCCCTCAAACAAGATATATACAAAGCAAAATTGGAAGGTTCTTAGAATAAAGTACACCTAATAGTAAAGCATGGAGGAACCTTACAGACCATCTATGTGCCTAAAGGACACCCTCATTTTATAGATGAGAAAACAGACAAAAAGAAAGGAAGTGATTTGTTTGTTCAAGATGATCTAATTACTAAATGGGAATTGCAGTGAATGAGGCCTGTCTTTGTCAGCTCCCAAAGTGATTTTTTGGGGAGAGGGGGAAGTGATAGCAAAACTATAACGACTGTTTATCTGGGTTGGGGGCAAGGATAAGCAATAAGTTAATGATTTTCTAGAAATATGTGAGTAGGAAGCTAAAAAAAGCAACTTCCTGATGGGCTAAGGTTTCATGGAATTTTCTTTTTTCAAAGCAAAGAGGGAATTTGTTTAGGATGCTTCACCTGATGAACTCTTTAACTGGTTTAGGATGTTTTCACTGGATCCTAGACTTTAGAGCTTAGAAAGGACCTTCAAGATCCGTGGTGGTCCATGAACTTGGATGGGAAAAAATTGTGCTTTTATTTTCATTAACTTCTAACTCAATTTTGACATTTTCTTCAATTATACATTTTAATACAAATGTTATTTTAAGAAGAAATCCATAGGTTTCATCAGACTGCCGAAAAGGTCCAAGACACACAAAAAAATTAGGAATCTGTGCTCCAGTCTAATCTCACTTTATTGTTGGAGAAACTAGAGCCTGGAAAGATTAAATAACCAACTAAACCTACAGTAGAAGCAGATATGGGATTTGAATCTACAGAGAACAGAGGTATTCTGAATGAGTACCTGAAAGTAGCTTCAGGCTAGGGAATTATGATGAAGTTAATTGGAGGTGGCTAAAGTGTGGGCTCCAGGGAACAATTTAGTATAGGATAGGTTTAGTAAGTGATAGCTACCCAATTTAATGGGAAATCCTAGGACCCCATCTCTTCCATATTTTCATTTCATAGATGGGAAATATTAGGCTCAGAGAAAGAAACCTACCTGAAGTCAACACAAGTAAATAGGTATGACCAAAGTGTTAAGATTTCTAGTCCAGGATACTTCACCTTTCTCCCAAAGTACAGGAATCCTTTCTGAAGCCTCCCTGACAAGCACTTGTCCAGGTTTTTTGGACACTGGTTGTCCTCATAGGAAGATGTGATTTAGAACAAGCTAGGAACCTGAAAGATTTTTTCACTCAGCCCTCTCATTTTATAGATTAAGAAATTGAGATTCAGGAAGATTGTTACTAGTTCAAGGAAGCACAGATAGTCAGGAGCAGTGCTGGAATTTAGCTGCAAGCTGTCTGTCTGATACCAAATACAGTGTTCTTTCCAATTATACCATGTGGTGTGGTAGATTTCCTTTTTATACTTTTGATTACCTATGATCATTTGGCTGCATTACTTGTAGAATTTACTGTTGAGCTTGGAAAGAGACTCCTAGATATGGTACACAAGACTGTCTGCTATGTAATAGAGAAGAGCAAAGAAAGGAAAGATGTATGATTGAGATAGTGAGCAGAGATTGGTATCTTCATTGAGTCTGGGATCTAGATATTTAGAGATTTTCTATACTGGATTCCATCACCAGGGTTAGATTCCACTTTATTCTCTTTTCAGTAGATTTGATCAAGTCATTTCTCCACTCAAGAATATTTAATGGCTCTCTATTAATTACATAGTAAAGTTCTTATTCCTTTGCCTGACCTTTAAGATTCTCCACAAACTTACCCCACCCTGAAGTTTACTACATCCTTGTCTTTGCTCACACTGTTCCTCTTCTAAAAATGACTTTCCTTACCATCCTTTTAAAAAAAAAATTCCTGACCAGCCTTTATTTATTTATTTTTTTAAATATTAAACCCTTAACTTCTGTGTATTGGCTCCTAGGTGGAAGAGTGGTAAGGGTGGGCAATGGGGGTCAAGTGACTTGCCCTGGGTCACACATCTGGGAAGTGTCTGAGGCTGGATTTGAACCTAGGACCTCTGGTCTCTAGGTCTGGCTCTCAATCCACTGAGCTACTCAACTGCCCCCCTGCCTAACCTTTAAAGCACAACTCATATGCTTCCTTTAGGAAGCCTCCTTTGACTCCCTCTCAAAACCATTCTTCCACCTCTAGATACCATATAACATTTTGTTCTGTAACTCTTAATATATTTGTGATTTTTTGTTATCATCATAGTTATATTTGTTGATGCTAGACTATAAACTCTGTGTTGGCAGGAACCCTGTCTCATGTAAGCTTTGTTTTGCTCTTAGATCTAACCTAGTAGGAGTTTCGTTTGTAGTAGGTACTTACTAAATATGTTTTTATTGAATTAGGATTCCCCACAAAAGTAACATACTCTGGTGAAATGATAACTAACAATAGAGGGCAGTGTGTGATAGGAGTCAAATGAAGAGATAGTGATTGCTAGAGGAATTAAAAAAGAGAGATCTCTTGTAGGCTTAAGTGGTGGAGAAGTTTTTCAGCTTGGACTTGAAAGAGGAAAAAGATTTTGTTTTTCAAATAGGAAGGGTGGAGCCTGAGGGATGAGCAAAATACTTCTAGGGGACAAAAAGGAGATTATTCTGGGATAGGGAATTCATATAGAACAGTGGGGATAAGGTTTAGGAGAAGGAGGGAATAAACATTTATTACCTATTGTGAGCTAGATACTATATTAAATTACAAATTTCTCATTTATCTCATTTGATCTTTACAACTCTATGAAGTAGTTTCTATTATTATCCCCTTTTCACAGTTGGGGAAACTGAGGCAGAGATTAAATGACTTGTCCAAAGTCACATAGCTACTAAATGTCTGAGACTGGATTTGAACTTAGGTCTTTCTGACTCCAGGCTCAGTGTTCTATCCATTATGTCACATAGGTGGAAAGAATAGGATAAATTCATACCATAAAGGGCATAGTTTAGAAATGTATTGTCAAGTTAGTAGAGAACCCTAGAAGAATTTTGTGCAGGGCTGCATGATAGTATTTACTTGGCCAAGGCCTCACAGGTACTAGGTAATTGAGCTAGGACTGGTTTTCTGATCCCAAATCCATTGTTCTCTTCACTATAGTAAGGAGGATCTCTGGGATGTTGAGTCCATTGATTTGCATTAGCCCTTCTTGTTCTTATAGTAGTCCCCTTGGGGGGGGGGGCAGGACAGAGACTGCCTTTGCATTCACTGCTCCAAATCCTGGCAACTATTATTCCTGCCTCCTTCCCATCTACGTTTTTTCTTTAAAAGGAGAGAGAGAACTTGTCTGTTAAGAAAGCAAAGTGACTGGGGAGGGGAGAAGGGGAAAAGCAGTGAAATTCATACAAAAGAAGAAATGCGGTTGCCATGGAAACTGTAAAGTATAAGCAGAAACTTTCTGTGGGTGGAGGAAACCCCAGGTCCTAGTGGCTTAAAAGTGGTGAAGCTTGGCAGGGAGCCAGGGTACCCCCTAACCTCATTTTCCTTCCTTCCTTCTTCATAGAAATAGGACAAAACTTTCTTATCCAAACTACCTTGGTGCTTGGAGATCCTCAAAGGATCTGGAGATGCAAGGAACCTTAGAGATAATCCAGTCCAACCCCTGCCTCTACTTCCACCATAGTATATACACTTTACAGAGGTAAAACTGAGGCCTTCATGGAGGGAAGGCCCTGGATCTCACAGGTGGTAAATAATAGAGCCAGGAGTTGACGTCAGATTCTATCATTCTAAATCCAGTGCTTGCTTTCCACCCTGCCATATTTTATCTGCAGTAAATGACTGGCACCATGGGTCTGTGTCCCTGGTAGAACAGAATAGAGTCATGTGCACAAAGGACTGAGGCAAATTTTTCATAGTCTGACTGAACCTCCATGTCCTTGCTTCCATATCTGTTCCTTTTCCCCTCTCCCCTGCAATTCAGGCTCCCTGGCTCAGTGCTGGACAGGATATAATAGAATAATAGAATAATAGATTGGAGTTATTAGATCATAAGCTTCTTGAGGACAGAGACTATCTTTTGCTTCTTTTTGTATCCCCAATGCTTAGCACAGTGCCTGGCACATAATAGGTGCTTAATAAATGTTTTTTGATTAATCGATTTCTTCTTTAGATTCTAATGTCCTTTTCTGCATTCTGATGCTTTATGTGCTATATACTTAGAGCAGTAGCCATAGCTTTAGACCAGGAACCCATAGAAGGCAGAGACTAACTATCTCCCAATATTATAACTACTGACCCAGTTCATTAAATTGAATTCAACAGGTATTTATTAATCTCTGCTACGTGACTGGCACTATTCTAAGTACTAGGCAAACGAAGTCAAGAAAAAGGAAAGTCACTGCCCTCAAAAGGATTACATTCTATCCACCCATGGGGTCTGGGTGACTAAGTGGCAAAGTAAATGCTGTAGATAGAGTACCAGATCCAGAGTCAGGAAGACTTTTTTTTTTTTTGAGTTCAAATCTAGCCTCAGACACTTAATAGCTGTATGACCCTAGGCAAGTCACTTCACCCTGTTTGCTTCAGTTTCCTCATTTGTAAAGTGGACTGGAGAAGGAAATGACAAACCACTCCAGCATCTTTTCCAAGAAAACCCCAAATGGGGTCACCAAGAGTCAGACATGACTGAAAAATGACTGAATAACAACAGAGATCCATGAGGGAAAACATGTTATCAGACAAGTAAATGCAAACTCTACAAAGTGAATGTGAAATACTTGTGGCAGGTAAGAAAGAAGTTGAGAGGAGAAGCACTAACAAAGGGGGAAGAATAGTAAAGGCTTTGGATAGGTGATGGCACCAAAGCTGAGCTTGAACGGAGCTAGAGATTCCAACAAGGAAAAGTGAGGAGGGAAAACATTTCAAGCATGGAGGACAGCATGTTCAGAACCACAGAGGTGGGAAGTGGAATGTTGTATATAAGGGAACAGCAAATAGGTCAGTTTGTCTGGAACTTAGTGGGGGAGGTTGAGTAATATGAACTCAGCCTGGAAATATCAGTTGGAGCAAGATTGTGAAAGGCTTTAAGTGCCTAAACAGAGGACTTTGTATTGTACTCTATAGGGCTTAGGTCTTCATCAAAGTTTCTTGAGAAGGGGAATGACATGGATTGGACCTATATGTTAGGACATGTGTGTACAAGGCTTCATAATTGCCAAAGCTCATTAGCTCATTTGACCTCCACAAGTGTTCTGGATGAAGGGAATCTCTTTGAATATAATGCTATGAATTTGTCAGTCATAGGATGAATTCTTTGAATTATATTTCTAGCCATGAGGTTGGGTTTGCACAGAGTGAATTTAGGTTGCATTAATAAAGAATTAATGTCTAGAATAAAGAAAATGATAGATCTACTATCCTCCACCCTGGTCATATGACACCTGAAGTATTGTGTTCAATTTGAGGGCTACATTTTAAGAAAGACATTGACAAACTGGAGCATAGTCCAGAGAACATAAAACCATGATAAGGATGGAACTAGATACCATGCCAAATGAAGAATGACCTAAAGAAAATGGAGATGTTTGATTTGGGAAAGAAAATTCTAGGATAGGAAGCCCATTTGCTATCTTAAAACATTTTCATTGTCATATGGAAGAGTGTTTTGATTGGCTTCAGCCTTCTGATAAACCCGGCTTAGATACTGGAAGGCAATTATATCAAACATAAGCATGTCCAAACCAGAACTAATTATCTTACCACTCCCTAGTCCATTCCTAAAATCTCAAGGGCACCATCATTCTTTCAGTCACCCAGATTTACAAGTACTCTTTGACTTTTCACTCTTCCTCATTCTCCATATCAAATCAGTTGCCAGGTCTTACTGATTCTCTCCACAACTTCTCATCTGTTCCCTTCTCCTACTCACTTGGCCACTATGCTAATTCATCACCTCTTGCCTGGATTATAGCAGTATCCTCCTAATTGATGTCCTGTCTTCAATTTTCTCCCTTCTAGTCTATTTTCCATACAGTTGCCAAATGGATATTCCTAATCAGAGGTCTGAATATATGACCTCCATTCCCTTAAAAATGTCAGGGGCTCCCAGGTAACCATAGGTAAAAATTCAAACCTTTGTTGGGCATGTAGAGGCCTTCATAATCTGACTCCAGTCTACCTTTACAATCTTAACTACACTTTATTCCACTACACTCTACATTCCAGCCAAATTGGACTATTTGCTGTTCCTTGTACATTGATTGCATTCTAACTCTTGTCTTTGTGCTTTGGCACAGGTTGTCCCCCATAAAAGGAATGCACACCCTCCTCACTTCTCCTTCTTGGAATCCCTAGTTTGTTTTCATTCTAATCAAGGGAAACCTACAAAAGGCCTTTTCTGATGGCCCCAATCGCTACGGTTCTATCCCCTTGTTTTATATTTACTTTCTTATTATTTACTTTGTTTTTGCTTGAGGTGTCCATTTATCCTTGTACCCCTAGTGCCTAGCAAAATTCTTGGCAGCATAAAAGGCATTTGATGAATACTTATTGATTGATAAAGGAATGTACCAGATTTAGAAGACTCACTTCTTTTAGTCCCTGATCTACTACTTATATGCTTTGTGACCTTGAGCAAGTCACATTCTCTTTTTGGGCCCTAGTTTCCTCCTCTATAAAGTTGGACTAATGCACAGTGTAGTATAGTTCTTCTTTTTTTAAACTCTTACCTTCCGTCTTGGAATCAATATTACATATTGATTCCAAGGCAGAAGAGTGGTAAGGACTAGTCAATGGGGGTTAAGTGACTTTGCCCAGGGTCACACAGCTGGGAAGTGTCTGAGACCAGATTTGAACCTAGGACCTCTTGTCTTTAGCCCTGGCTCTCAATCCACTGAGCTACCCCGCTGCCCCTAGTGTAGTATAGTTCTAAGAGCTCTGGATGAGAAGACCCAGGTTTGAAGCCTCTTCCCTTTTTCACTTACTACTTTTATGACATCAGGCAAGTTATTTAATATATATATATATGGGCCTTGGCCACCTTCTTGGGCCAAAAGAGGGATATGAGCTAGCTAAGGCCTAATAGTCTCTGATTTTGCCACTTTAACCCACACCCAAACTGTTTTCTTTCCCTAAAGTAGAGGATGAGAGAATAAAGTGTGTCTGGAGCCACCTTGGGGCAAAATAGAGAAAGCTTTGACTTGTAGCATCTTCTGGCTTTTTGTTGTTTTTTAAATGAATGTTTGGAAATCTACTTGTTCTCTTGGAGACTCTGTATTGGCAGCAAGCTAAGATTTCTCTGGGGAAGAGGAACAATGGAACAAATATATTATTAAAAGATAGAAAGGCAGCACACTGTGTTTGAAATATAATGGGAAAATTTATTTGATGGACTATATATCATAGGATGAAAAGCATTGGAACCTGCAAGAAAAAAATAATCATTTCTAGGCTATTACTTATTCATGGGGTGGGAGAAATGAGGAGAGAAGAAGAATTTCATTGAGAGGTCTTAGAGAAATGAATTGTGTAAATACCTAAAAATCATAATTTCATAGTTATAAATGAGTACAAATAAGTGCAAATCTGTTATCTCATTTCACAATGACCCTATGAAGTAGACAGGGCAAGTGCTATTAACTATACATCATTTTATGAGGACATTGAGGCCCAGAAAAGATGAGTGATTTACTGGAGGTCACAAGGACTAGAAAATTGCAGAGTCCAGGGTTCAAATCCATGGCTAACTCCAAATTCAGAATTCAGTATTCTTTTACTATGTGACCCTGTTTCTTAATGGGTAGGGCTGGCAGAAGGCTTTATAGGTGAGGAGAACAGTATAAACAAAGATTCAGGGGCAGGAATGAACTTGGCATATGTGGGACACATGGGACCAGCCGGTCAGGCTGGAGTCATGGGTGTGGTTGTGGAAGATAAGGTTGGCAGGTAGGGTGGAGTCTGAATAACTCCGCTGTATTGCAGAATCCCTCAGGTGCCCCACCTGCACTCGACCTCTGGGTCTCTGTTTTTCAGATTACTCCCACTGTCCACCTTCTTCTTACAGCTAACAGCCTCAGGACTCTCTAGCTTCTTCTGTCTTAACTATGAGATCACTGTACTTTAGGCCCCTCAGACAAGCTCTGTCTGGTCTCCTTTCACTTTCTCCTTCTCTAAGACTGACACATCTTCCCCGAAGTTCATAGTTCTCTATTTGTTAGCTCTTCTAGTGTTCAGCAGTTTGTTTTAAGTCTACTTATATAGCTTTCTCTTTTCCTCAAAACATCTCTTCTGATTTAGTCAGGCTGGTCTTCCAGTTTTAGCATTCTGTATTTTGTGGTCCAGGATTGCTTTCCATTCTAATGTCCTATATCTGGTTCTAAAATGGTCAACTTGTCATGTTTGTGGATGAGACACTGCTGGCCGGGATAAATCCAAAAAAATTATGATTGGCTACATTAAGCCAAATCCAATATGAACCTTAAAGATAAATATAAATTCCTACAACTGGGTTAAAAAAACCCAACTCTACAAGTACAAGATAGGGAAAGTAGCTAGATAGCAACATATCTGAAAAAGATAGGGTAGTTTTAATGAACTGCAGGCACAGTATCCATAAACAGTACAGTACTGCAGCAGAAACAATGTTAATGCAATCTTAGGTTGCTGAAAGAGATAAAAGATCTGGAACAAGAAAGGTCATAATCCTGTTGTACTATGGTTGGGTCAGACCACATAGAATTTTATCTGTACTATCTGTGTGACCTTAGGCTAGTGACTTAACCTTACTGGACCTCAGTTTCTTCATCTGTAAAAGCATTTTCTATATTCTTATTTGTCGTACATGGAGACATGTGTGGTCTCTTCCATTAGAGTGTGAATTCTTCAAAAGCAGGATGGTCAGCTGCCTTTCTTTGTATATTTAGTACTTAGCACAGTGCCAGGCACACAGCAGGGGCTTGATAAATGTTTATTGACTGTTGCATATGTAAGGATGATGGATGGGGATTGAAGGAAAATAGTGAAGACCATTTCTGCACATTATTTTTAGCAATTTGCTCAAGATCAGGGAAAAGAATTGGTCTTAGGTTTTTAACTTATGGTAGTACTCGGTTACCAAGAGATGATGGGGAAATGGTTTCTTCAATCAGGAGAAGAGTTTGCTGTAACAAATTCCCAGAATCAAGTCAGTGTATCTGGCTGGAGATTCCCAGGAGGGGGCAGCAGCTGCCTGGCCTTTACACAGTTGGAACACTACGAAGTTTTGCCTAAAGGCTAGTTAGTGACTGGAGAGTATTCTGGCTTTGTAAATGTTAGTGGTGATAGTGTTTAAAAAATTTTTTTTTGGCCCTTGACTGATAAAGAATTTAGATTTTTCTCTCTTTGGAGGGCAAATGATTTCTGATCTTGTCTATGGTATGTTAATGAAGAATATGCTGTCTCCTCCTAAAGTATCCTGAGCCATCCTAAGGGTATAGGGGACCAACCTGAAGGGGGGTACAGGGTCTTGAGATTCCTTAAGAAAGTGGAGTTTGACTTAGTTCCTAGGATGGTGGGGATCTAGGGGCCTGTGAATTCTTTAGCAATGCCTAAGAGGTGGTGGCCCAGGGTTGTCCCTGGAGAGGCTAGATATGGGTTCAGGGTGGTCTCTGAAGGGATTATGAAGTATATGAGACCAGGGGAGATTCCTAGGGTATGTGTGAGGGGCCTAGAGACCTCAATAGGTGAACATAAGTTCAATGGGCACTGGGATTTGAGGACCCAGGGCCATGTTGTCCAGGGATCAGAGGGAGTCATGAGGCCCAGAACAAGTCCTTAGCCACACATAAAATGAGCTTGTAATGAATACCCAGAGTAAGTTTGACAGGAAAGAGAACCAGTAACAGCTCTTATTTCTATAGACTTAAAATTTTACATACTTCTCTCCTCAGAACAGTCCTAAAATAAATGAAATGTATTATTGCACCCCTTGTAAAAATGAGGAAACAGGCTCAGAGAAAGGGAGAAACTTGCCCATGTCACAAAAGTATCAGAGCTGGTCAAGTCTTTTGACTACAATCGTGCAGGTTGTAGGGTCTTTTAACCATATGCTACATTTCCTTCAGTGGGACAGAGATCAGAGTGGGCTGGGTTGTTTTACATAGCAGCAAACTCCAGCTCTACTTCTCCCTCTTATGGACTGATTGAAGGCATATCTCATTAGGACTAGCTAGAGGAAATAACTTCTCTATAGTTTTGTCCCCTTTGACCCCAAATCCACCTCCCAAAAGCAACTGTAGCTCTCTGATCCCTATAGGCTGTGTAGAGGGATTTAAAGATTGTGGTCAGCTGCATCAATCTCAACTTGGCCTCTAGTGATGATACCTTTGTTAACAAGACACTCATCACCCTCAGATAATATCTCTTCTCTCCTTCTGTAGTATTCCCCCTCCCTATGGATGTATTGTATGGGCTAAAGAAAACCTGAAGCATAGATTGTTAAGGGTGGCAAGGTAAAGCAGTAGCCCAGGTAAAAATGGAATTCAAGTACTCTGGCACCCTACCACTACTTTTTTTAATCAACTGTGTTGATGCCATCTTCCCTTGCCCACTTATGTCTGAAAAATCATGGATAATATTGGAGCTAACTATACTTACATATATCTGTGGGGCAGTAGAAAGAACACTGGTTTGGAAGTCAAAGAACTTGAGAGAGAGAGTACTCTTTTAGAGACAATGTATGATATTGAGATATGTCATTCAGTCTCTTTGGGCCTCAGTTTCCTTTTCTGTAAAAATGAGGAGTAGGGGTGTTGGGCTACATGATCTCTCAGATTCCTTCCAGCTCTAATGCATATGAACTTTTGTGATGTTCTTCTAGTTCTAACATTCTGTGTTCTAAAATTCTGTAGTTCCTTTTAGCTCTTACTAGCTCACGCTTCTCTGTGCTTCAGTTTCCTTCCTCACTTGTAAAATGAGGCAAAAAACCCATGCTCTTCTGTAGCTCAAATGGATGTGAAAGTGTTTTGCCTTTCAAACATTCTTGCTAGTTATTGCTATGGCATTCGTGGCATCTGAATGAGTGGGAAACTTCCAGAGGCAGATGCCTGGTAGGGAGAGGAGGGGAAAAGGAAGCAGAGATTCTTATCAGGGCTTGGTCCAGGGCACTCTAACCAATGTGCCCTACTTCTTTGTTTTTCTCTTCACACCACGTCTAGGAGGAGGAATGACTTCCAAGATATAAGTTGCTTTCCTTACTGCCTTTCCATTTCTAAAGATACTGGTGTGATCTATACATACCATGTCATTGACTATGGGGCTTAGGACTATTCTTAGCAGTCTCTAGCCCTCTTGGGAAACACCTGCTGCTTCCATGCCTTGGCAGTATCTCCATACTTTTGTTCATTTTTTGGGAAGAGATTTTAAATCAGGTGCCAGCAAGCTCTGAGGGGAATCCTCTAAGACTGGGAGAGATATACAGAGAAGTTGATTGCAACTGGGGCCAACTTAGTACATCAGAGGAGAATCATGGAATATTCGAACTGGAAGGAAATTTAAAAATCATCTAGGTAAGCCCCCTTATTTTTTATAGTTGAGGAGCCAGAGACCTAGAAAAGTGATTTAACTAGCCCAGGGCTACACAAAAATACACAGGACTACATGAGATAGGGCAAATCTCTCCACTATTTTAGTGGCAGAGTCTGAGTGAATAGGCAGGACCCTATACTCTCTGTTTCATGCTGGTTTCTCTGCACCAAAGGCCTTGCTGCTGCTACTATTGTGCATTGGTGTTTGGGTTTGTGTGTGAGAGAGTGTGTTTGTGGGGGGAGGTAAAGGACCTTATGGGAGTCCTAACAAGATGTCTATTTTCCATAGTTTATACTTGCTATATCTTATTTGTCCCACTGGTTTAGTCACACTGTAGGGATTTTCCCTATTTACCCTATGAATCTGATTATCCTCAGTGTTTTCAGTTAAAATATTTCAAAACAGTGTCTTTTCAGAATTTTAGCTTGTAGTTCCTTCAAGGATCTGCTTCCTCTGGTATCCAAATAACTGTCAGGAACAAGAGAAGATTAAACCTGTATGTCCCCAAAGGATAGAATTTGAAGCAATGGGAAAAATTACAGGGAAGCATATTTTAAGTAAGATCCTCCTGAAGCCTCCATTTCTGGCTAAAAAAAACTAACATTCATACCTTCTCCCTGCCTCATTCCTCCCCCAACGCTTTTCAGTTCTCTATTTTGTGTTCTCTTCTTCCATTAGAATATAAGTTCCTTGAGGACAGGTACAGTCTTTTTGCTTGTATTTACATAGTTAGTATTTGGCACATCCCTGGTTTACAATAAACACTTAATAAAAATGCTTGCTTCTTTTCTTCTGGGATTTCTTTTATCATTTAGTTCTAACATTAACTCTGCGTGACACTGGAAAGTCAACTTCTCTTTTTGGCTCTCCAGTTCTTTATGTGAAACAAGAAGAGAAATTAAACTGGATAATTTTCAAGGTTTCCTTTAACTCTAACAATCTTTGTATAGGATCTAGACCTCAAAATGTGACCAAATCCTCAATCAGTCTATGTTGAACATCTTTGCAGCCTCCATCTCCCTTGCCCTTACTAGTCTTCTTTTTACTTTAGGCTTAGCTATGGCCCTATTCCAGCCCACAGATGCTCCAGCCTGGGCAACGTGTGAATCATTAATCTCATTGCCTGCCAAATCCCAGTAGAAACCTTAAGGTCAGTCACAGAAGCAGGGCCACGTGGGGCCCAGCCAAAGGGGCAATGGACAGGCCAGGAGACCCTCTTTGTTTGTTTTTCTTCAGTTTTGAGCTAAGAGCTTTGGCTGTTTCCTGTTTCAACAGGCTGAGGAATGTGGTCCACTCAAGCCCTTCCTATTGCTGTGTGACTTTTCCAGATTAAATTTAGGGGGTATGGGGGAGTGGAGGGAGGAGTGAAGAGATGGGCCTGGGAGAAATTATCTTTTGTTCCCACTTTCTGAGGTGTATGTTGGGTGTGTTTGTGGTGGGGGGTGTTATTGAGTTAGGTCTTGACTGTTCAGTTTATATCAAAAGAAATATTTGTAAAAGCACTTAGCACTTAATTGCTTAGTAGGTGTTACATAAAAATGCTTATTTCCTATTCTTCACTTTCCTTTTGTACAAATCTGCAATTTACATAGTTGAAAGTGTCCTGCCTGAACTTGAAGCTTGAATCATGGAGTTCAGGTCCTAGGTCCAATACTAATAAGTTATTGCAATATGATCATAGGCAGCACTTAAGTCACTGAAGCTATTCAACACTCATTTACCTATATTGGAATAGATCAGTGATGGGTAAACTTTTTAAAGAGGGGGCCAAAGGAAAGGAAATGCTCATCTGTCAGTCTGTTTCTAAGGCAACTCTTTTGAAGTTTCATTGTATTGTATCCTACTCATTGTATTCATCAGATTAGGAATAAAATCAGGCCCGATAGAACATTTCAGGGGGCTGCATCTGGCCTTCGGGCATAGTTTGCCCATCACTGGACTAGATGATTTCTCAGGTTTCTCCCAAGTCTAACATTCTATATTTTGGTTTCTGTTTTAAAGCCCTTTTCAGCTTTGATATTTGATTTTTTTAAAAAAAAATTTCTAACTGGTAAAGAATGTTCTCATAGAGGTCATAAATGAAGATGTGCTTTCCGCCCTCAAAAAAATCTTAAGACCCAAGAATCTGGCTGTGATGCTGCAAAAAAGGGAGTACCCTTATGCTTTCAGAAATGCAGATCAATAACACTCCCCCTTCCCCCACCTATGGTTTGGAAAGTGTCCTGGGACTGGCATGCCCCCCGGGGAGTTTAGATTTGTTGCTTAATCCTCTAAATATTTTTCTTGCTTTTATTTGTATTAGGGCTAGTGCTATTATAAAGGCTGTTAAATCAGAGCCAATACAGTTTCAATACCTTTACTTGGGAAGTTAAGAAGTTTACCACAGACTCTTTGGCTCACAGATCCAGTCAAAGATCCCTGTCTTTTCCTGCTGTCAAGTTTTTTGATTTGGCCCTTATATCTCCTCCTCTTATTTGGGAGTATTTAGGATTCCCAGTGACAGAGAGCTCACTACACCACTAAAAAGTTTTCCATTGCAAGGCACCACTGTTATAAGGTTCTTCTTTATAAGGAGCTGAGGTCCCTATAGCTCTTCCCAACTCCAAATCGATCTTCGTATATATGAAATGATAGATTTAGAGCTGAAAGGGATCTCTTAGAAGTCATCTACTTCAGCTCCCTCATTTTACAAATCAGGAAATTGAGGCCAAGATATGTCAAGTGACCTGTTTTGGGTCACAGTGGAAACTGAACCTCAGAGGAAGAATTTGAACTCATATCTCCTGGATTTTTCTGCCTGTGCCATCAATAAGTTTCATCTTCTTTTCAGCATACCTTCAAATACAGGAAGTTAGTGATTATTCCCTTTACTTTGTTTTATCTTCTCCTGGCTTGAGCTGCTTCTTCTGTAGTTTCTGGTGATCTTCATCTTCACACCTGAGGGAAAGCTTAGCACACCTCTTAAATGGATTCATCTCTTAAGTCTGTTCATCTTTATTACTCCACTTGGTTGAGAGGGTAAGGAGTGAGGTGAGGTTGTTGTCTGGATGCTTTGGAAAGGGATTGATCACCTTCTATTTTCTTTAGATTTCACTTTCTTTGGCAACAAGCTAATGTTAATTTGGTGTTGACCTGCCTTTCTCTTGACTTTTCTGAAGAGTTTTGTGTACAGTTTCTCTACATGCTATGCTTAATGAAGGTGGAAGTGAACAGGAAGGACCTACAGAAAACTTAAAAGGTTAATGTCCCCTTTTTAGCCCTGTGTAATTGATGCTGCTTTGTTCTTTTCTTACAAGGGGCTAAGCTTCTGCAAGGTCTTTCCTTTTAGGAGATTCTGGGAATAATCTAAATTGTTCAAGAAGGTATTAGGAGGAGTCATCAATTCCATTTCTTAGTTCTGGTCTCCCTTTTTACCAGCTTCCTTAACCGTGCTCCCTTGAATACTATTCATCAATCTTGGGTTCTACTCATTCTCATTTCTAGTTTCTCCCATCACTGAAGAGCAAATTGTAGGTTATCCTAACAGCTGAATTTCAACCTTATTTCTCTTTAGTTTTAGTATGACTTTGCTCTTCTAGCCCTACCATAAAGCATATTGTCAATGAAAAGGGCACTGAATTTGCCTTGGCTTTGAATCCCAGTTTTGCCATATACTACCTAAGTAAATTATTTCACTTTTCTAGTTTTCATTCCTCCTTCCCCACCTCTCCCCCTGCCCAATTGGTAAATGAGGAGTTTGAAATAGATAATCAGTAAGACTCTTTAGTTTTAAAATCACATTTCCATGTCTTTCTAACCTTGTTTTTGTTAAATTGATTCCTTCATTGACTTCTTTGAGCTTTAGTATTTGTAAAATAGGGATGGTAATGTTTACACTACCTTTCTCTTGGAATTGCTGTGAGAAAAGTATTTTTTCAAGCTATAAAGCACTATAGAATGAGCCATTATTATGATTCATTGTTTCCCAAATATCTTAGATTAATTCTACCTTCCTATCTTTGTTCACTGTGATCACTTGATCACTCCAGACCTCTCTTCTTTTTCTCCCTTTCTCTTTATTTCTCTCTTTCTCCCTTCCTTCCTTCCTTCCTTCCTTCCTTCCTTCCTTCCTCCCTCCCTCCCTTCCTTCCTCCCTTCCTTTCTTCTTTCCTCCTCCTCTCTCCCCCTTTCCTCTCTTCCTTTTTAAAATCAAATACTAAGTATTATTTCAAAGGTAGAAGAGCCATAAGTGCTAGGCAATTGGTGTTAAGTGACTTGCACAGGGACAAGCAGTTTTGAAGTTGCCCCCTTCCCTCTGTTTCAAAGAAAATACTGTCCTTTTTTTAATGAAAATTTTATTTATTCCTTTTGTTTTTGTAGCTTATTCACTTCCAAATAAGAAGTTAAGCAAAACCAACTGATGAGGCAACAATGTTTCACAGTATATGTAACATTCTGCATACATAGTTCTTCACCTCTCCAAGGAAAAAGTATTTCCTTGTCTCTTTCTTGGGGCTATGATTAGCTATTTTAGTTACTATGTTCAATTTCATTTGAGCATTCTTTTAATTTATGATCATTGTAGTCTTCGAATATTATTTTTGTTCCTGCTTAAATTTTCATCTCTTTACACAAGTCTTCCCTCCTTTCTCTGAATTCATTTTAATCATTTTGTGTAGTGCAATAATGTAGTATTATATGCATATATCATGGTTTATTCAGATATCTCTCAGCTAATGGTCAGCCCTTTGTTTCCAGTTTTTGCTACCAAAAACCGTCTTTACTTCTCCCTGGTATATATATTATACAAATATACACTATTAGCAGTTATATCTTTGTATATTCTTTCTCTCTAAATAACAAATTCCCTGGAGGCAGGGACCATTGTTTCATATTTCTTTGTATCTTTTTCTAATGCCTAGCCTAGGAATAGCTAACGCAGGTGCATGGTAGATGTTTGTTGATTGAACCTGTCATAGAACTCATGGAACTTGCCAGACCTAAAAACAAAGAACTGGAAAGAAGTTTAGAACATAGAATGTTAGAATGCTACAGAACTCTGGTAGTCATCAGGTCGAAGCTCCTTATTTTATAGATGAAGAAACTGATTAGGTCTGGCAAGGCTAGGTACTTTCTCAAGCTAGGACTAGATCTAGCTGGCATCATGAATATGTGGCAGAGTCCCTAAGGAGTTTTGCCCTCTCTTCCCAGTGTATAAAGCAGTGAGTGCATTTCAGCAAGAAACAAGTTTCCTTTTTCTTTGTAGCCTGTCTGGTGCCAGCCTGTAATTGTTCACAGATGACTATATTTGGCCTCAAGATTAAAAAAAAAAAGATGCAGGGGGAGGGGTGGTTCAAGGAAAAAGCCAGAAAAGAGAGGGAACTGGGGATGCATAAACCAAGCTTTGTAATTAAACCATAAGCAATACCCTGCTTTTGGAAGCTGGGTAATGGAGGCTAAGAGAGGAGATGGGCATTTTGGATGTGCTCCTTGTTCTGCCCTATGGGTCAAAACAAATCTAATTCTCTTCCATGTTAACCCTTCAGATAATT
The DNA here is from genome assembly GCF_016433145.1 of Gracilinanus agilis. Taxonomy (NCBI): domain Eukaryota; kingdom Metazoa; phylum Chordata; class Mammalia; order Didelphimorphia; family Didelphidae; genus Gracilinanus; species Gracilinanus agilis. Next base: position 322,607,072 of record NC_058131.1, on the reverse strand, counting down.
TAAGGCAGCTATCATATTCCCATAAATTTTTTCAAGGCTAAATATCCAAGTTCCTTCAATCAATCCTCAGATGGTTTGCTCTCAAGTCTCTTGAACATTCTGGTCACATTTTTTTTGTAACAATCTAATCTATCAACATCCTTTCTAAAATGTGAGATCCAGGCCCGAACATAATAATACTCATTATGTACAATAAGATATGGTATGATTAGGGCAGAATCAGAGAGACACTGTTATTTTGGACACCATGCCTCTCTATATTGACTCATTGAAGTAAGTAAAAGCTTGTTTGGGCCTTTGACTGGCTTCTATTTTTGCTATCAGTAGCCAAGAATTTGGACTTCTTCTCTGGCCCCCAGAAAATAGCTTCTTTTTACCTTACCACCCAGGGAGTATCTACTGTATACTTTGGGGCCCTAGATTTGGATGTCTTTCCTTTGAGTAGGGAGATGTGGGTCAATAGTTATAGGAACCAAGAGAAACTACAATGCCTAGCTTTGTCCAACCAAGGAAATAACCATTTGGGAAACAGTTGGAAAGAACTATGGCTGTTTAGCCTGAAGAAAAGGATGTTGACTGGGAAAACAATCACTATCTTCAAATTGATAAAGGTTTCCCCTGAGCAAAGAAGGATTAGACTTATTTTGCTTGATTCTAGAAGGCAGACATAGATTCAATGAGTAGAAATTATAGAATGTGGAAGTTCAGCTCATTATAAGGAAGAACTTTCCAACAATTTGACCTGTCTGCCAGTAGAATGGACTGCCTTGGGGGAGAGTGAGTACCTTATCCCTAAAAATATTCCAACAGCATCTGTATGGGATTTTGTTGCATAAAGTGGGGAATTGTACTGTGATCCCTCAGATCCCTGTTTACTGAAAATCAAAGTTTCTAAGCTTTGCTCAATGATACTTCTGTCCATTTATTTAGGCTTACTAGATTAAGAGCCTTAAGATATGAGAAGTCAAGTCTATCATTATTTATTTAGATCCATAACTTCCATATCTACATCTTTCTTTATTGTATTCTGGTGAGATAGGGGAGGATAGATGACTATTTTCATTTATAGGCCCCTGGCCTAAAGAGGTTGCCTAGTATACAAAATGGTAACAGAGGTAGTGCTAGCTCCTGTTTTTTGCAATAGATTGTATTGTCACTAAGTCAGTATCAATTAGGTACTCATTATATGAATGGTGCTGTGCTAAAGTGATGGAGTTCAAAGAAAGATGAAAGATAATCTCTTCTCTCCAGAACCTCACAGTCTAATGGGGGAGACAAGATTAAAACAACAGTTCACAAACAAGTTATATGCAAGATAAATTGGAGATAATCAAGAGAGAAAAGGAACTAGCATTAAAGGGGGAGTTTTACCTAGAAAATAAGATTTTAACTAAAACTTGAAGGGAGCCAGGGAAAAACCAAGATGTAGAGACAAGGAGGGAGAAAATTCCAAGAATGGAAGATAGTGAAAATGTTCAGAGTTGGGAGATGGAGTATCTTGTGTCAGCAAGGACAATGTTGGTTATGTGGGACCACATTAAATATCCTAGTAAATTCAGATATGGTTTTCTATTATGTATATTAGGTTTAATTAGATTAAGAGCTGGTAGAGCTTAGTTCCTTTTTTATTGGGTAAGGAATAACATGAAAGAAAAGGGAATCTGTACCCAAAAGGGAAGATTGGATAATTGGGGATAAGGAAAGGGCTATGATACTGACACTTTAAAGGCCTAATTAATTTCTTTTGTCCCTTACTTCCAAGGAACAATCTTTCTATGAAATCATCTGTTCTGTGCAGTTTTTTGTGGGTTTTACATGATCATTGATCAAGATTTATTTATATATTATTGATATTTTCACTAGGGTGATCATTTAGAGTTAATGCCCCTAATCATATCCCCATCAACCCATGTGGTCAGGCAGTTGTTTTTCTTCTGTGTTTCTGCTTCTACAGTTCTTCCTCAGAGTTGTCCTGGATCATTGCATTGCTGCCAGTAGAGAAGTCCATTACATTGGATTGGACCACAGTGTATAATGTAATCAATCAGTTGTTTTTCTTCTATGTTTCTGCTCCCACAGTTTTTTCTCTGCATGTGAACAGCATTCTTTTTCATAAATCCTTCAGAATTGTTTTGGATCACTGCATTGCTACTAGTAGAAAAGCCCATTACATTTGATTGTGCCACAGTGTATCTGTCTCTGTGTATAAGGCTCTCCTGGTTCCTGCCCCTTTCACTTTGTTTCAATTCCTGGAGGTCATCCAGTTCACATGGAATTCCTCCAGTTCATTATTCCTTTGAGTACAATAGTATTCCATCACCAACAGATACCACAATTTGTTCAGCCATTCCCCAATTGAAGGACATACCCCCATTTTCCAATTTTTTGCCACCACAAAGAGCGTGGCTATAAATATTTTTGTACAAGTATTTTCCCCTATTATCTCTTTGGGGTACAAACTCAGCAGTGGTATGGCTGGATCAAAAGTCTTTTAAAGCCCTTTGAGCATGATTCCAAATTGCCATCCAGAATGGTTGGATCAATTCACAGCTCTACCAGCAATGCATTAATGTCCCAATTTTGCCACATCCCCTCCAACATTCATTACTTTCCTTTGCTGTCATTTTAGCCAATCTTCGAGGTGTGAGGTGATACCTCAGAGTTGTTTTGATTTTTTGTTCACTTTTCTAAGCCCAATTGCTGAGGCCTGGCTGATTTCCTTGTTACCAGGGAAGGTGGTACCCCCTCTAGTATTTCTTCCATCATCACTTAAATGAGTTAGGGATCTACCATGTTGGGCATCATGCCCAATGCTGGGCTCTTATCCAAGGCATCAGCTCTGACTAATTCTTTAACTGTGGTGATTTGATTTTGTCCAGTGTTTGCTACAGACAGAAGCTAGGACTAAGATGGGGGAAGTGACCAGAAATTAAATTTCAGCAAAATAAGAAAATGCCAACAATGCTAAATGTCCAGCAATGTACTTGTGTGAGAATGGGCGACCACTTACTGGGTACTATTGTAGAAGGGATTAATTTATTGGAATGGACATGAAAACCTTTAAGGTCCGCCCCAACTTTAGGATTATATGAAATTTGGGAAGCTGGTACAAGTCATGTTCAAAGCTCTGTTTTTCCTCTTTGTGTGTCTCTTTTTTGCCTCCTTGTTACCTAGATCATGTATATAGACTGATCTGTGCATCTGCCCTTAGCTCACCAGTTTACTTAGACACCACAGTCTACTAAGACTTTCACTTTACTCATGGTGTTCCCTTCCCCTTTGCCATACCTAGAAAGGACACTATTTTTTTCTTGGCAGCTGACATCTGGCTTTCAAGATAGAATTCTTCTGCTAGGCTATATTCATTAGCTCAAAGTCAGAGTTACTTGGAACCTTAAGTCCTACTGGTCAATTAGGAAAAGAGAACAAGCCTTTTTTATATGCCTGCTATGTGCCAGGCACTGTGCTAAGTGCTTTACTATATTATCTCATTTGATAATGAGGGGCAAGGGAGGATCAGATAATCACTCCACATCTCTGATATAGGGGGAAGAACACTCTTCTTGAGGTACAAACACTTACATTCAAATCCTGGTGCTTGATATCCCTATTTTTTTGGCAAGGTCTATGCATTCTTCTAGTCACCAAGTTTACATTGTAAGCATCATTCTTGTTTTTTCACTCTAATTCATCCCCTGTATCCAATCAGTTGTCAAATCTTGGCCAATTTTACCTTTCTAACATCTCTCAAACTCATTGCCATGACCTAGTTCATACTATACCTCCTCTACTCCCCTCCAAAAAAGACTTAGTATTTTTTGTGTACGTTGTTAAAGCTTGTCCTTATCTACATATGTATTAGCAAGTTGCTAGGTGGTACACAGTTTAGCACACAGGACTTTGAGCCAGGAAAACTGAGTTTAAATCTGGCCTTAGAATACTATCTTTGTGACCCTGGGCAAGACTTAACCTTCCCCCTGCTTGAGTTTCTTCCACTGTAAAAAGGGGATAATAATAACACATTCCTCATAGGGTCTTTAAGGGGACCAAATGAAATATTACTGTGAAGTGCTTAATATAGTGCCTAACACATAGTTGACACTTAATAAGTGCTTGTTCCCTTCCTTTTACCCCTGGGCAAATCATATAACCTCTATGAGCTTCAATTTCCTCATCTGTAAATGGGTTAATAGCATCTTCTTACAGGGTTTTTGTGAGGACCAAATGAGATAACAGATGGAAGAGGCTTTGCAAACTTTAAAGTGCTATATTAATGTTAGCTAATCACCACCCATTTTCATCATTATTTCTTGAGTAAAATATAAGTTCCTTAAAGGGAGAGACTGTTTGGTTTTGAATCCACAGTAGCTAGCACAGTATCTGGCCCACAGTAGATACATTAGTGTTTCTTGAACTATACTGAATTGATACATCAGTGCCAGGATCTGAATATAGGTTATCTGACTTCCAAATTCAGTACTGCCTCTGCTAGACTGAGGTGCCTCCTTTCTTTTCTTTTCCTTCCTCTTCTCTCCTCTCCTCTCCTCTCCTCTTCTCTCCTCTCCTCTCCTCTCCTCTCCTCTCCTCTCCTCTCCTCTCCTCTCCTCT
>NC_058131.1:322571155-322602146 GCF_016433145.1 Gracilinanus agilis | reverse complement strand
AATGGGGGTCAAGTGACTTGCCCAGGGTCACACAGCTGGGAAGTGGCTGAGGCCGGGTTTGAACCTAGGACCTCCTGTCTCTAGGCCTGACTCTCACTCCACTGAGCTACCCAGCTGCCCCTCCTTTCTTTTTTAAAATTAAATTATTATTTTTTGCTTCCTATCTTCCTTGAAGTTTCAAGGTACAGGAAACTGTGTCATATTTCTCTTCGTCTTGGGGCCAAATATAGTTTTGGACTCTATACATAATTGGTGCTCAGTAAATGTTTGTGTAATTGAAGTGATGTTAAATTACTTCAGGGAAGTCTTCTTCTGAGGTCTTCTTGTAGTGTGCATATAAGATTGTAGGATCTCTACTAGTGTGGTACAGGCTCTGGCAGGTCTTGTCAAGTCAGAAAAGATTTTTATCTGGGCCCAGCAGTGGACTGTGTATTCTTATGAGTCCCAGCACCAGTCTAGCAAAGTTTGGAGAGAGAGCATCATCAATCAGGTTGCCCATAGCAGAATGAATTATTTTTAGCTGCAGAATCCCTTGAAAGATACCTTACAGAGGTATCCATATCGAGGGGATGCATTAGTAGAAGAAGTATCCAATGAAAGGACAGATCTTGAGGTAATTCGGTTTTAAGGGAGAGAACCTCTTGATACAGCCAGAAGTTTTCTATTTAGGAAATCATGTCCCTTGCCTCTGATATGAAAGGTAATGTTACTTTGATCATTTGAAGCTAGGAAGAATGCTGCTCAAACTCCCCCACCCACTACAGTCCCTGTTACCTATCCTTCTCCCCATCCCCCCATCAATGTCCTGGGGCAGCAGGGGTCTGGGCCAGGGCCTCTCCTCATTCCAAGATTCTGGAAGCTGTTCAGTGTGCCTTGCAGACCCAGACTGGCTGTCTCTCTGGGCCCCCAACAGTAACCTGAACCTCCCTGCTGGTCTGGCTTGGCCTCCTTTGTTTAGACGGGGACAGAGGATCTATATAGTTGTTTCCCCTTTGCCTGCTTGGCTTGGGGCTTCCTCTCAGCATCAGGAACCTTGCAATATTCAAGCCTTTCAAGATACATATTATATTGGGCAGGTCCATGGGCTTTCTCTCTTCTGAATACCTTGCTGTGTAGTTTAGGTCAAATCACTCCAACTCCATGTGCCTCAGTTTCCTTCTCTGTTAAATGATCTCTAAGGTCCCTGCCAACTGTATGGTTTATGTCGTATGAAAACTGTGAAGCTACTGGGGATATAAGAGAGCTGGGTCTTGGGAAGGCAGAGAACAGAATACAGAGGGGGATGGGGTGGAGAAGAAAGGGCTGGCTCCTTTTTTACTGAATTATTGCCAGATGTTTGCTTTTCTAACTCTTCAGGCAGAAGGAACAGAGAGAGAAGCCTGTGTCTTTTCAAAGAACTGCTGCTTCCCTCCTGGAAGGGGGCTCCCTCCATTCATGATGCCCCTCTTATGGTACCAGGACCTCCCTGATCCCAACTCCAACTGTCTCAGGGAGAACAGGAGAATTTCACTGGAGCTGTTCTTCCCCTTAGGAAAAATACTTAATATTGAGTTATTCCTTCTCTCTTCCCCCCAATAACACTTCATCCTAGGGCTTCGGCTCTGCTCCTTGATTTCTTTACATCCCTTCTTCAATCTGGATATTCTTCCTGCTTGGGAAGGGAGAAGGAGGAGAAGATGAAACTGGTGTTTAAAATGGGTTGTAGATTATTCACATGTGAATAATTGCATTTTGAGGGCATGCAGATTGTTTCTGATAGATTCAGAGCAACTGGCTAGTCGAGTCCTCAGATATACAACTGGGAAGGAAGCAAACATTGTAAAGTGTTCTTTTTTCTTTTTTTTTTCCTCTCAAAGAAAGGCAGAGTAGTATGGTAGAAAGATCACTAAAAATGGGATCAAATGATCCAGGCTGGAATTCTGGCTCTGCTACTTTTTACCTCTATAATCATGAATTAGTCACTCTACCTCTCTGGGCCCCAGTTTCCTCACTTTTAAAAAGAGGGTTTGAGGAGGGTCAGGGTTGGACTTGAGGGAATCTAAAAGTTCCTTGCAGCCCTAAAAGAATGATTTCTGGGCTCTGCATTGGCCACTTCTTAGCTCTAACTTTGGGCAAGTCATGTACTCTTTCTGGACCTATTTCCTCATCTGCTAAACGAAGGGGCTGAACCAGATGAAGTATAAGGACTATCTAGCCCTTGTATCCAATGAACATGTGACTCCTTCTGGAAGGGAAGGAGTGATGAATTTTCAAGTAGAGGACAATGCAAAATCCCAAGGACCATGCCCCTCCTGCCCTAGTGTCTGATGGCCCTCAGAAGACTTGGAAGGAAAAAAGGCCAATAAGCAGGACTGTTTCATTCAGATTTTAAGCCGACTCCTCAGTGTTCTCTATTAGAGTTTCTGCAATTTCCTTTTCTGTAAAATGAGGGAGTTGTACTACACAAACTCTTGGCTCTGTCCTAACTCTAAATTGTGTGATAATTTTTTGGTTGGGGACTGCAGGACTTAGAGACTTTACCCTCCTTACCTGGGGAGTATGGAGGAGTTAGGGTACAGGGAAAGGCGTCTGCCATCCAGCTGTGATCTTCCAGCTTGACCTGACCTTGTCATGTGCTGCCCCCCCCCCCCCTTCTCACTGACAGGCAGGAGAAGGGACTGTAAAACACGGCCTGGAATATTGCCCATGGTCTAGGATCTGGAATATTCTCATCCCTGGACAGACTGAAGGCCATCTTATGAGATCCCAATGTTAGAGTCCAGTGTAAATTCCCAAGGAAATAGCCTCTTCCCAGCTTATTTCAAGGCCAGAGTGAATTTCTTACATGGCAAGAGAAATTATAGTTCCATTCAATTAAGTAAACATCAACCAAGCACTTTTTATGAGAGGCAGTGTGGTGTAATGGACTGGATTAATAATCAGAACACTTGGTTTGGAATCCCAGTTCTGCCTTATCATCTGGGGGATATTTGGTAAGTAACTTTAGCTTTGACCCTCAGTTTCCTCATCTATAAAATGAAAGATATGGATGTAACTATCTTCAAGAGTCTTCTATCACAGGATCTTTTGATTCTATAATTTAATGTTCCTAGCTCCATGCTGTGGGAGGTAGAGAAATACAAAAAGGAGATCTCTGCTCTGAAGGAGCTCAGAGACAATTTGGAGAGAATGGCGATATATGTAAATCAAGATAGGCGATGCTATCCACATAGTATGCTGCATGTCCAAAGAATAGCATAGGTGAGAACTGTAGGAAACTGAGTAGGGAACATTCACTGTGATCTTGGGGTAGTGAGAAAAGATCTCCTGAAAATGATACATGTGACTGGAGTGGGAGTAGCAAAAAGCCATGATGAGAATGAGCATAGCATGTGTTGGCTAGTTTGGCCTGCATATGTACAGTGTGTCAAAGGTTGGAAAGGGCTAAGTTGCGGACTTTTATTTTTCAGGCAATAAAGAGCCTTTAAAGGTTCATGAGAGACAATGTGGAATAGTGGTAAAAACAATGCCTCATGAAGACTCAGAGTCAAGTCATTTTTCTATACTTACTGGCTTTATGAATCTGGTCAAGGTACCGCCTCTATGAGTTCTAGTTTCTTCATCTTTAAAATGGGAATAATAATACTTGTATTACATACTCCACAGGATTGTAGTGAATAAGATACTTTGTAAATCTTAAAGGACTAAAGAAGTAGCACACCTCCTGTTGCCACTCCTTCTACTCAGTAATAATTGAAAACAAGTACTTTCAGAATAATACCCTGCCATCTTTTCAAGGATGGATTGGAGTGAAAAGATCCTGCTGTTATGAGGGCGGCAAAGGAATACTACAACAATCCAGGAGTAAATGGGCTGACAGTGGCAAGTAATCATGGGAATGAAGTAACAGGGTGGATTTTAGTAACTTTTCAAAGGAACAATGGGGTAGAACTTGAAGGCTCCTTGGCTACTGTCAGGTGACAGAGAAAGAATCTTTCCATTCTGACAGGCAAGGTGCAGTGGAATTAAGAGAACTAGGTCTGAGTTTCAGATCTACTAGTGAACTTTGGGACATTATATTGGAATAAAAACAACTATTATATCATAAATTTAAGGTTAGGGGATAGGTAGTATTTTTTTTGAAACATGAATTATATAGGAGTGAAACAGGTATTATTGGTTCTACTTTGGATTCTTTTAAGAATATCCCTTGATTTTTTTTCTATGTTGTTTTTTATTGTCTATTGGAATAACTATCATACTCATAATCTTAGAGACAGTCCAGCAAGCATTTGCTAAATGCCTCCTGTGGGCCAGTCACTGTGCTGGGTGTTGGAGATACAACAACAAAAACAAAACCATCAAGAAATTTTAAAGTTGGAAGGGACCTTAGAGGTCATCTGGAGGAGGTGTCAAACATTTAGCATTCACTCCCAAGTGTCAGAACCTGTTTAAAATGTAATTAGAAAATACTTAGGCAAAATAAATAAGAATAAAATAAAACACAGATGATATTAATGTATGATTTTCTAAGTCAATATACAGCCTTCAGTGATTCTCATGCATGGTTAAGTTGTCTTATTTCTCCTATAGTTTGACAGGAGTGATCTAGTCTAACTTCTTACTTTAAGCATGAATCTTCTCTACAGTGTCCCCGACTACTCGTCTTCTAGCCTATCCTTGAATACTTATGCTGATGACTTGTTCACTACCTTTAAAACAACCCATTCTATGGCTAGAAAACATAAATTATTAAGATATTCTTTGCCCTATCAAGATGAAATCTACTTCTCTGTAATTTTTTTCATGAGTACTAATTTTACAAATAGATTAGACTCCTTTGAATTGGAAGTAAGATATTTCTTTATATATCTTATCCTTTCCCATGGCAGGTGCATTTTCCAGAATTTTTGGAGAAGTTGAGGAACCAGATTTTTAGCTTCTTATCCCATTCTTCCCCCAAAAGGCCAATAGGACTTTGTTCTTTCTATATTTCCTCTCTAGAGTTAGCTCTACCAAGGAATTGAACTATAGTTTTAACATTCCTGCTCTAGAGTCTCTTAAGTCTAATTGCACAAGTGATCTGAAGAACTAGGTTTGAATCTCAGCTTTGTCATTGGATATGACCTTGGCAGAAGTGGTAATAGAAATGTACATTTCTATAGTGCTTTGTTGGCCAACCTATGGCACTCCTGCCAGAGAGCATGCTGGAGGGGGCTGCTCCCTTACCCCTCTCCATTCCCTGCCTGAGGACATTTTTCATATGACCTGCCCCTCTTGGGTAAAGAGGGGCAGGGCAGATGGTGGCTCGTATGCAGCATGAGGGTTGTAGTTTGGGCATTCAGTTTCTAAGGTCTCTAAAAGTTTTGCCATCACTGCTATAGTGCTTTATAGTTACCCAGTTGTTTTCTTTTCTTTTTTTTTTTCTTACTCCCCCCCCCAACCCCCCCCCCCCCCCCCCCCGCTGAAGTGCATTTCCACTGGTTTTTACATGTGCCATTGATCAAGATTTATTTCCGTATTATTGATAGTTGCACTGGGTTGGTCGTTTAGAGTCTACATCCCAAATCATGTCTGCATCAACTCATGTGTTCAAGCAGTTGTTTTTCTTTTGTGTTTCTACTCCTGTAGTTCTTCCTCTGAATGTTACCCAGTTGTTTTCAGTTGTGTCTAACTCTTTGGGACCCCATTTGGGGTTTTCTTGGCAAAGATACTAGAATGGTTTGCTATTTCCTTCCCCAGCTCATGAGGAAACTGAGGCAAACAGGACAAAATGATTTGCCAGGGTCACACAGCTAGTAAGGGTCTGAAGCCATATTTGAACTAAGGAAATATGAAGTATTCTTGATTTTAGGTACATCATTCTATCCAGTGTGCTACTAGAAGACCTAAATTCAAATCTTGCCTTAGGCACTAGCTGTGTGCCTTGGGCAGGCCATTACAACTCTGTCTGTCTCAGTTTCCTCAATTATAAAGTGAGGATAATAGTAATATCACCTGTCTTATAGGGTTGTTGGGGGAATCAAATGAAATTATTTTTGTAAAGTGGCACAATGCCTAGCACATAGTAGGTATATATAGTAGGAATAATATAGTAGGTATAATAAATGCTTATTCTCTTCTATTTGTGTGATAGAAGTGCTATCTCTGATATATGAGGAATTTATCATCTCTCTGAAACTTAGTTTCTTCTTCTGTACAATGAAGTAGCTGGACTGAATGATTTCTACAAGATCTCTTTCACACTATTTTCTGACTATGCACATTTTAGCATTCTTTGTTCTAGAATTCCTTATTCCTCCACATTCTCTGTTGGAAGGTCCCTTCTAGCTCTTAGCTCTTTTTACCTAAGTAAAAAGCATCTAGGCTACCTACCACTCATCAATCTGGAAGATATTTCAATGCAGGTTGAGAATACTCTAAATCTCAAGCTGAAAAAAACTAGTCACATGTTTTGCCTGTGCCTGCCCCCCCCCCCCCCCCATCCTTTCTTTCCTTCCTTCCCTGTATGTTTGCTTACTTACTTCTAGATCAATTTCCCAGCCAGTGGGGTGTGCCATTATTCACTCTGAACAGCTAGAGCAGAAAGGTTCCCTGGAGGTGGGGCATGGGGGTTGGTATTGTCTGACACTTTGTTCATTCAAGTTCTAATTAAAGTTTTCCCATTTCATGGCTCCCCTAGGATTTCAGGCTTGCTTGGGTAAAGGTATATGAGGAGGATCATAGGATTTAGAGTTGAAGGGACCTTAGAGATCATCTAGCCTAACCTTTTCACATCACAGAGGAGGAAGCTATAGTTTGGAGAGTGGAGTTAACTTGCCCAAGGTCACTTACCTAGGAAGCAGTGCAGCCAAGACTTGAACTCAAGCCTCTGACTTCAAATCTAGGGTCTGAAGGTTTGTATGTGGATATGTATAGATATGGGAATGTTGCATGTGCCCAATATTCACAAGGTTTGATTCTTAGCCTTTAGACTCTGGTTAGTGATGATCACTGCTCAGAACTCCAGTCTGGCCTTCTCTGTTTTGACTCCCTCTCTCTAGAGTAGTTCTTCTAAACCCTTTTGCAAAGGCAGCTGTGGTTCGGTGGTTAGAGCACTGGGCCTGGAGTCTGGAAGACTTGAGTTCAAACTCATCCTCAGAAATTTCTTACTTTGTGACCCTGGGCAAATCATTTAAACTATACTTGTCTGGCAAAAGAATAAACTGGATAAGGAAATGGCTAACTACTCTGTATCCTTGCCAAGAAAATCCAATGGATAGCTATGGTCAATCTGATCATGAAGAGTCAGGCACAACTGAGAAACAACAAAATCTTTTTGCTCCTGGCAGTCCGGCAAACCCTAAGGACCTCTTAGAACAATACTTTTAATTGCATAAGACACATATAGGATTACAAAGGAAACAAAATATATTGAAATAGTTATCAAAATTTTTTTTAAACTTCACTGCCCCAGGTTAAGAACCTCTGCTCTGGCACTCAAGAGTAGGGTTTAGGGGGGAAGGGCAGCTAGTGGATAGAGTGGATAGAGAACCAGACCTAAAGATCAAATCTGGCTTCAGACGCTTCCCTAGTTGTGTAACTCTGAGCAAGTCATTTAACCCCCATTATCTAGCCCTTACTGCTCTTCTGCCTTGGAACTAACATATAGATTTGATTCTAAGATGGAAAGTAAGAGTTTAAAAAAGAAAGAGGGGAAAGATATTTCAGAGTCAATTCACTCTTACCATCCTGCCTTCTTCTTGGTATTATACTACAGACCATCAAAAAGAGTGAGGAAGGTTTTAAAGAGTTGGGTCTGGAGGCTATGAAATGGAGGACCATTCTAGATTCAGGTGATCTAAAGCTGAAAGTGACCCTAGGTATCAGCTATTCCTGCTTCCCTCATTTTACAGGTGAAGAAACAGACCTCGATGAAAGGCAATAACTTACCCAAAGTTATACAGCTAGTAAAAACAGCAAGTGTTCAAACTTAGGCCAACTGACCCCAAATGCTCAGTTCTTTTTAACAGCTCATACTTCTGTCTCTGAGTGCCATTCATACATTACTAGAATCTTAGAATACTAGGATTTTGGAGCTGGTAGGGACCTCTCTTAGGGAAGGGCAATAAGAAGGGGTAGGAGAGTCCCCGTTCTCCTTTTATAATGCCCACATACCATACCAAGCACTTCCTGTCATAGAACCCCTGTCTGTGGGCATCACTCCAATGGGAGTCCCACTTGAGTAAACTCATTGTTTCCATCAACACAATAATCCAGTCCGGGATTTCTTCCAAACTGACTTTCCGGCTACCTACTCCCCCCTCCTCATTCGTCACCCCCTCCTCATTCAACTGGGAGCCAATGCCAACTCTGCCTTCCTCTTTCCAACTCCAACAGGCTTATCGTTGGAGGAAGAATTTGTTTCCACAGTTTAACGGGGCAGTTAAGTTGAGCGAGCAGGGGGTCCCGGAGCTCTACTCCACGGAAGCTGAGATGTAGAGCGAGACCTTTCCGTGGTTCTCAGATGGTCCTCAATGCCTGACTTGGAAGTGTGCCCAGGGCTCAGGCTTCTGTCCTCCTCATCCCCTAGCCCCTGGCCCCCCAGGAGCTGGCCTGGGTCTTCCCACCCCTTTGGGGGGCAGCCGTGAAGCAGGGCCTGCTGATAGGAGCTCTCTAGTGGGGAGGGAGCAGTATGTCGGCCAGCGGCAGGAAAAGTGCCGGGAGACCATCCTACTACTATCGGCTGCTGAGGCGATCGCGTCTGCAGAGACAGAGGAGCCGGTCGAGGAGCCGGAACAGGCCAGCGAGCCGGGGTAATAGAACTGGAGCTTGATTTCTTTGCCATCCCCATCCTGAGACATTCCTCCTTCCCTCCTCAGCACTCTCTCCTTCTTGGGGAGGGCTCATCTTCATTCTCCCTGTAATGACCCCTTCTGCTTCCTAGAATCTGATTAGCAGCTGCCTCAAAACAGAGACTGACACAATGGGTCTCTGTCTGGTAAAGATGGAGAGGGGGGCTCAGCACATTATGGTGGGAAGAACCCTGGGCTAGGAGTTAGGAGACTTGGGTTCAAATCATAAGATTAAAACTGGAAGAGACGTAAGATTATATCTGCTCAAACACCTTTCTTTTATGGACAAATAAGAGTTGAAGGGACTTGCCCAAAGTCATACTGTAAATAAGTTATTGGGCTGAGTTTAAAATTAGAACTTTTGATTTCAAATTCAGTGCTCTTTCTATTGTGACACTGCATCTGTCACCAACTTGGGAAAATCACTTAAACCACCTTGAGCCTCAGGTTACTCTTCTGGAAAAATGCATGGATAGGCATGATCCACCTCCAAAGTTCTATAATTCCTTGATACTCTGACTAGTTCTGAGAACTGATTGGAGGAAACCCTAATATCTAGAATTCTTGGCTGCTTAGTGACCTCTGAGGTCAATTGTTTAAAAACCTTCTTTGGCCTCAGTTTAGTAGTTTGTGGTATGAAACACCAAAGGAAGCAGGTTGGTTGATGGTTAGATAGCCTGGGGTGTCATTCTGCTATCTCTTTTTTTTGTGCTTTCCTGCTCCAGGGATCCCCCTTTTTTTTAGTGTTTTTCTCTGTTCCCAGCACCCTTTATTCCTTGGTACTATGGAGTGGGTGACCAAGGGAACCCTAGCTGACTCCTTTTCTTAGGTAGAGAGGCATAGTTGTTATTGATATCAGTAATGTAAACTAGAGAGAGTGCTTACCTAGGAATTATGGGAAATAGGTTCTAAGTCTGATTCTGCCACTCACTTTTTGTGGAACTTTCAACAACACCATTTGACTTTTGTTTCTCTTTTGAAGAATGAATAAATTGGGCCATATGGCCTTAAAGGGCATTTCTAGCTCTAACATCCCTTTTTCTAAGTGTGTGTGTATGTGTGTGTGTGTGTATGTGTGTGTGTGTGTGTGTGTGTGTGTGTGTTTGTGAGAGAGAGAGACAGAGAGAGAGAGAGAGAGACAGAGACAGAGAGAGAGAGACAGAGACAGAGAGAGATGGGATGTTGAATTCTGGAGGGTAATGCAGAGGGAATTATCAAATCATCCCCTCCCTTGGGAAGGGGCTTATGAGTGTTTAGGAGGATTAATAACTTTGAGATATTCCCTATTTGATTCCGTCTTCTCAATCCTGGGTCAGGGCTACTGAGATAGAGAGTTTGGGAACCTTGCCTTCCTGGTCATTATTCATTCTTAAAAAGATAAAACCTTTTTTTTTTTTTTCTTTTCATTACACTAGAGGACAGCTGGTGATGGAGTGGGAATGGGAAGGGGGAACCAAGTTTTCTTTTTTCCAGTAACAAGATCCTCATCTTCAAAACATGTGTGATTCAGATATTTATCTAGGGGGGCGGAGTTGGTCCTCCTTTTCCTGGGGCTTAAGTGAGGAGGGAGATAACCTAGAAGGCCTAGAGAGACTGACTTAGAAGAAAAGGTGTGTGTGTGTGTGTGCGCGCGCGCTAGGTGAGGGGTGGAGGGATAGGGAGGAGGTGCAGGAATGGTGAACAAGGTACAAATTGTTTGTGCTGTACAATTACCTCTGGGAATAACAATGGGTACAGTGGAAAGAGTGCTGGCCTTAGAATCAGGATCCTAGGGTTTTAGTGCTGGCCTGGCTACAATTAGCTGGATGACCTGGACAAGTTGCTTCCCTTCTCTGGGTTTTAGTGTCCTCATTTGTAAAATGAGATGGTTGTCCTAACTCATCTTTAAGGTCCCTTCCAGCTCTAACATTCTCTGTTCTAATGTTCCCTGTTATAGAGGCAGCAGGGTTTAGTGAAGTTGTGGAGTTAGGGGAACTGGCTTCAAATCTTGGCTCTGATATTACAAATTTTGTGACTGAACAAGAAACAAGCCCATGGAGCTGGAATTTCTTTATGGATCCCATGGGAACAATCATACCTGAATTACTTCTGTTGACTAAAGGGTTTTATGCACTTTAGTATGCCATGTAAATGGGAGTTGCTGCTATGGCCTGGCATTCTGTATTCTAACATTTTATGTTCCAAGTCCCATTCTACTCAAACATTCTATATATTCATGAATTTTAGATCAGGTTGGAGAGCAGATGACTCCCTGGCAGTCTGATGAGGAGATAATTTTGGGCAAGGGGTCTGGAAAATCTTGAGATCAAATTCTAGAGATATATCCTTTTTTTTTCTCAAGAGAAGACTTTGCTAGCTCCTCTGAGTGAAGTAACACCCTTAACTTGTGAGTTTTAGAGGAATTTTGTAAAGTGACAAGAGGACTGGATTTGGCATCAGAAGTTGGGTTTAGATGTTAGCTCTGCTGTTTACTACCTGTATGATTTGGGGTAAACCATTTCCTCTTTCTGGGTCTCATCTGTAAAGTGAAACAGGACCAGATATTCTCTAAGGCCCTATTTAACTCTGAAATCATCTGATCAAAAAGCCATATTCCTTTCTCTGCTGGTTGATGCACCTTTCTAATGTTTACTTTTGTCTAGTCTCCTTTATCTCGACAGGACTCACACTTTCCAGCCTAGCTATTTTTGGTGAAGATGGGATGGTGAGTTAAGGAAGGGTTGAGGATCTGGCAGTTTTTCATAGAAAGGTGTACTTGGCAAGGCAAGTGTGGTTGCTGAAAATGGTGGTCAAGAGAGAGAAGAGAGCTGAGGAAGGGAGTCTATAGTAAACATCATTATATTTTCATATAGTGGCTGAGCCAGTGATCTTGGTGTGAGCCCCAGCTCTGCCACTGATTATGTGGCCTTTGGCAAGTCATTTTCTTTTTCTGGACTCCAGTTTCCTCTCTATAAAATGAGGATAAAAAAGATTGACTAGAATGATTTGCCTAGAGGCATAGAGGAAAAGTGGCTAGTGATTTCTGAGATACACTTTCCATACCCTGTGGCTGAGATGATTAAAGCCTTGTTGGGATGTATCTTGAGAAATAAAAGATTGTAGTTTCCATTGAGAAGGACATGGCTTTTCCTTTGATCAATGTAGGGCTTCTAACTCTTCTCATTTCCTCTTGTTTCCTCTCTTTCCCCTTGCCCCCAAATTCACCCCAGAGTCTTGGTTCTGAGTTTGAGACTTCAGTCCTCAAGCTCCTTAACTAGAAATGACCTCACTGTAAAAAAAACTTGGTCTTTCCATCCAGCTAGATTAGGATAAAAAGGAGTGGGGTAGGGGTGGGGAGAAGAACCTCCAAGTATCAGGATCAGAAATGAGGACACTATACAGTGTAAAATGAAAACAGTAGCCAAGAGGTAAATGGGGTCTCTCTAGTCTCATGAATAAGATAGAAGAAATTCACTACCACTATTTTCTACTGTAGTCATCATTACTGCATGTTTACTGATTAAAAGAGGCAGGATACATGGGTTTGGTCTCAGCCCACCAGGAACCCACAGATTGCTTGAGGAGGCAGGACGGATACACAAAGAGAAGAACTAATGAAAAACAATGTGAGATGGTGTGAAGAGAATCCAATAAGTGATGCATCCATTACTTGCTTTGGGAATGTTGGAGAGATTGTGTGTGTGTGTGTGTGTGTGTGTGTGTGACTTAGTAGAGGGGCAGTGTAATGTTAGAGCTAAGCTCTGGCTAAAGCAGTTAAGTTCCAAAATGGATCTGTAATCAGGAAGACCTGAGTTCAAATTACTCACTGTGGGAGCTCCTGTTTGCCTCAGTTTCCTTATCTGTAAAATGAGCTGGAGAAGGAAATGGTAAACTGCTCTATTATCATTATTGCCAAAAAACCCCAAACGGGGTCAAGAAGAGTTGGATGTGACTGAAATAACTGAACAACAAAATAGTCTTGGCTAGACAACTAGCCCTCATCGTAGGCAGAGTTCTGGACTCTGAATCAGGAAGACCTGAGTTCAGATACTTTCTTACACTTATTCTGTGATATTTATCAAGTCACTTAACCTCTTCCAACCTTTATTTTCCTCATCTGTAAAATGAGGATAATAATAGCACTACCTTAACTGCCTTAACTAACCTACCTTAACAGATTGTTTGAGGTTATTGAATGACATAACATATATAAAGCTCTTTGCAAAGTACTACATAAAAGATAATTATTGTTTTTATAATTGAATGAAGAGTAACACTTAAAAGGAGGAAGGCATTTCAGACAAGGGAAATGGCCTGAGAAAAGACATGGAGATGGGAATGTGTCTGATGTGTTCTGGGAACAATGACGAGGCCAATTTGTCTGAAGTCAAGGAAGGGAGGAGGTATATCCGAGCAGTTTCAAGCAGTCTTTACAGAACCTGTCTCAGGCTGATGGCCTCCTCCATTTAACCCCCACCCCCTCAACCCCCTAAGGACTAGAAGCCAAGGAACAGAGCCCAGTCTCAACATTCCCAGTTCCTGCTTCAGTGGCCCACCTCCCTCCTGCTGGTCTGTTTTGACTCATATCCTGCCACACAGAAACCTGTCCCATCAAGATTTTCCTGGTTTTTTTTTTTTTTTATTTGAATCTGGACCTCTGTTTCACATAGTGACAAATCTATGCAGGAATATTGTCTTCTCCTCTCTGGGAAGGTTGTTCTATTCCACAGGGTTAGTTTTTGTTTGTTTGTTTGTTTCTTCTTTAAGATCTGTGCTAAGGGCCCCTTGCTGCTGTTGCCTCCCCTGGTTCTAGGAGTTGGGCAGGGAGCCATCACCTGTGGACCCTACTCAGGTTGCATTTTACCTTTATGGGAGGCATTCAGGGATTAGAGAAGCAGTATGCTCCAGGGGAAAGTGGACTGGATTTGGGTGATGAAATTTGGCCCCAATTTCTTTTTGTTGTTCGGTTCATTATAGTTGTATCTGACTCTTCATGACTCCATTTGGAATTTTCTTGGCAAAGATACTAGAATGGTTTGCCATTTCCTCACTCATTTTACAGATGAGAAAACTGAGGAAAACAAGATGAAGTGACTTGCCCAGGGACACATATCTGGTATAGAACTGAAACTGAACTCAGATCTTCCTCATTCTAGGCCTGACATTCTATCTACTATGCCACCTAGTTGCCCATCCAAATTCTGACTCCACTATTAATTGACTCATAGCCCTCAAGAGCTAGAAGGCATTTTAGAGACCATCTTCACCCTTGAAAACCAACCTTTGAATTTCATAAAAGTGGAAATGGAGGCTACTACTTATTAGTTATGTAACCTTGAGTAAATCACTTGATCTTTCCTAGTCACAGATTGCTATTCTACAAAATGATAGTAATAAACCTCATACAACCAACCTCATACAGTTGTGAGGAAAACACTTTGTAAAATTACCATAGAAATGGGAGCTGCCATTGTTATTAATGGTGTTAGACTCACTGAGAACACAGAGAAGTTATATATAGTTGATACAGGACTTTTGGTCAAAGGAAAATCATGCATTTGAGTCAAGGTCAAGAGTCAGGTAAACTGAGAGCTAGCCAAGAATGAAGCACTCGTTGAATTACATTGAATTTTTATTAGCCTAATGTGAGTCAATATGGCAGCCACACAAGCAGATGCAATCTTGGTCTACATTAAGAGAGGCAGAAAGTGAAGACTAGAAAACAGTAGTCCTTCTGGATGATATCCTAGTCAGAAAATGTCTGCAATACAGTTTGACAAATCCTGGGTGCCATATTTTAGTGAGGACATTGATATTAGAGAGACATCTCTGGAGGGCAACCAGAGCCCCAAAGAGCCTCAAGTTCATGTTATATAAAGTTTAGTTGAAGGAACTGGGGGGAAGGTAACAAACCTTTATTAAATGCCCACTGTGTGCCAGGTGCTGTGCTAAGTACTTTACATTTGATATCTCATTTGATTCCTCTAACAACCTTGTGAAGTAGATGCTGTTGTTAATATCCCCATTTTACACATGAGGAAACTAAGGCAGACTTGCCCAGGGTCATGCAGCTGAGTGTCTGAAGCTGGATTCAAACTCAGATCTTCCTGATTCCAGATCCAATACTCTAACCACTTCTCTGCCTGAGGATGTTCAGCTTGGAGAAGGGAGTCTTAGAGGGAATATAATAGTTGCTTTCAAGTATCTGAAGGTTTGTCAGATGGTAGAGGGCTGAAACTTGTTCTGCTCCATTGCAAGGCTTGATATAAAGAAGGACTTTCTAAAATAAGAGGTACCCCAAATTATCAGGTAGCAAGATCTGGATCACATGTGCCTTTTAAGCAAAAATTGGTTGAGCATTTGTCAAATATGTTGTAGAAGAAGAGATCCTTCTTTGTTGTGGGTTGGACTTGTTAGATGGCTTCCATCCCTTCTGGCTCTGAAATTGTGTGACTCTTCTGACTATAAGTTAGACAGACTGCAGGGCCCCAGAGATATTTCCCCAGATTTGGGACAAGTTATTTCCTCATTCTGGGCTTCAGTTTATCCATCTGTAAAGATGGGCCATAGAATTTGAGGAGGAAGAACTCTTAGGCTTATATATTTAAAACTGGAAAAGACCTTAGAGATCATCTAATGCAACCTCCTCTTTTTGTGGATGAGTAAATTGTGGCCTGGAAGAAGGCAAGTGATTTGTTTAAGGTTATACAGATAGCAAATATCAATAGGTCTTGAACCCAGGTTCTCTGACTTTAAATTCAATTATCTTTCTCTTGCATCAGTCCCAGAGATCATCTATTCAAATTCTCTCATTTGACAGATGAATAAGTGAGGCAAAAATTGGGGAGGTAATTTGTCCAAGGTAACATGGGTAGCAAGTAGTTGAGGCAGAATTTGAATTCAGGCAGCTGTTACTTTACTTCTCTGCTCATCTTATCTGTCATCTTCCCAGGGTGGCTGAAAGGATTAGCTAGGTGGTACAGTGAAAAGAACGCTGGACCTTGAATCAGGAAGTTATATAAAGCACCAAAAGTATAATGCTAGCTATTATTCTTATAGTTATTACTATTAAAGGATCAATTCATTGTGAAAATGCTTTACAACAGAAATGTCAAACATAGCTTGAGTGAAGCTGAACCAGATGAAAATGGAATAGGAAAATATATGTTTTTAATTTCTGTCTTAGAATCAATTCCAAGCAGAAGAGTGGTAAAGGCTACGTAATAGAGGTGACTTGCCCAGGGTCACACAGCTAGGAAGTGCTTGAAGCCAGATTTAAACCTAGGTCCTCCCATCTCTGGCCCTAGCTCTTAATCCATTGAGCCACCCAGCTTTCCCCAGAAATATTTAACAAAATAAATGAAGATATAATAGAAAATAGATATTAAAATGTAGTTTGGCAATATCCTTCAGGGATCTGGCAGGGAACTTTGTTTATGTTTTAGTGGCCTCCTTCTCTACTTGAGTTTGGCATCACTGTTTTAGAAAGTAGATAATGTTCTATGTGTAAATGTGTAAGCTGAGGCTTCTTTCCTCAGCACCTGGAGTGGGGAGTGAAAGGCAGGAAGGATGAGTGTCCTGAAGATGGGGGACATTCACAAGCTGGGCTCTGCAGTGGGACTGAGGGTGGAACATGTGATAAAAGCAGCCTGGCAGGAGTATGGATGGTAGAATAAATACTGAGCTGGCCTTAGAGTTAGGAAGACCAGGGCAAGTCCCTTGAATCCTCAAGTTCCCCTTACTCAGCACTCAAAAGACCACATGTTAAGGAGTATTTACTGCTTTGCATAAGTACAGGGTCTCCTTATATCTGTGATATCAGTCTGGTCCAAAAAAAACCCCCCACCAGACCAATAATAGCTTTTGTAGTAGAAGAAGCATTGACCTAGAAATCAAGAGACCTCAGTGCTACACTTGCCCTTCTGCCCATCACTCACTGGGTGACTTTGGGGGCATGGCTTCACATCTTGAAGTCTTGGTTTTCCAGCAATTTGTATGAGCTGAATTAAGCCATCCATACTCTCTTTCCCTATCTAGCTTCCTTATAGCCCAAATCCATGAGTTAGTTGGCAGAGGTAGGTGCTCAGTGAGTTAATGAGTATTCAATCTATATCTTCCTAATTAACTCACTATTCCACTCATCACAACAGCTTTTCAAAACCTGCTCTTCTTTTCTTCAGTCTCAGATGGCTCCCCCTGCCTCCAGCTTATCAACTGAAAACCTGAAAAAAATCCCTATATTTTGCTGGAAAAACAAAACAAAACAAAACAAAAATGAAGAGATTCACTATTCATTGTGTGCTTCCTCTTCTCCCCTTCTCTTCATCTAATATTGCTCAAATCCCTTCTGCCACTGTCTCCTCCTTCACCTGTCTCATATGAAGAGGTAGTCCTTCTCCTTGCTAAGACTAATCCACCTATGCATGGGAGACCATTTATCCCATCTTTTCCCACAGTCGACGACCTCCTCTGTCATGCTCAATTTCTCTATGTATACTGATTGCTTTCTTGCTGCCTAAAAACACATGAATGTGATTCCCCATCTTCAGAGCACTCTCAGTCGATTCATCCATTCAGGCAGGACTCATCTTAAATCTCTATGACCTATAAGAGCTAAACTGCCTGAGAACATGGTCTTATTTAGGTGCCTCCACTTCCTTTTCTCTCAGTTTCTTTTTTTTTTTTTTAAACCCTTGTACTTCGGTGTATTTTTTCTCATAGGTGGAAGATTGGTAAGGGTGGGCAATGGGGGTCAAGTGACTTGCCCAGGGTCACACAGCTGAGAAGTGGCTGAGGCCGGGTTTGAACCTAGGACCTCCTGTCTCTAGGCCTGACTCTCACTCCACTGAGCTACTCAGCTGCCCCCACTCTCAGTTTCTTCTTAACTCTAATTTCACTTCTTAACTCTAATCTAACTTCTAACTTAACTCTGAATTTTATTATTCAATCAAAACTGCTCTCTGCAAAGTTATCTTGCAGTTGCCAAATCTTTTGACTTTTTCTCAATCTTCTTCCTTTTTTGACCTCTGCAGCTTTTGTCACTGTTGATTGCCCACTTATGGATAGTTTCTTCTTTCTGGGTTTTCATGACACTATTTTAACCTGATTCTGCTCCTTTTCAGTCTCCTTTGCTGCATCTTCATCCATTTCACCTTCAACAACTCTGAGTATCCCCCAAGGCTCTGTTCTAGGCCCTCTTTCCTTCTCCTTCTCTACTATTTCTTTTGTTGGCCTTGTGGATTCAATTATTTATCTTTTCTCCTCTGACACTACCATCCCCATGGTACAGGATCTCTTTATTCCTGAAATATTGCAGTGGGCTGCTGGTTGGTCTCTCTGTTAAAAGTCTTTCTCAACTCGAGTCCTTCATTCAGCTATCAGTGATCTTCCTAAAGCACAGTTCTGGCATTCCATCCCCTATTCAATAAACTCCATTTGCTCTCTTCTCTCCTCTAGGATCAAATATAAAATCCATTGACACAAAACCTTTAATAAATTGTGCCCCCCACACCTTATACCCTTTCACATACTCTTTGATTTAAGAACACTGGCCTCTTGTTCTTTCTACAAGGCACTTAATCTTCTAGTTCCAGGAATTTCCCCATGCCTGGAATGCTCTCCCTCCTTATTTCTGCCCCATGGCTTCCCTGATTTCCTTGAAATCTCTGCTAGAATTCTGTCTTCTATAAGAAGCCTTTCCTTAATTCTCGTACCTTTCTTCTGTTTATTATTTCTCATTTATCCTATATCTGCCCTTTTTGAGTACATATTTGTTTTCATGTTGTCTCCCTCATTAGATTGTGAGCTCCCCAGGGACAAGGACTATCTTTTGCCTTTCTTTTTATCTCCAGAATTTAGCATAATGCATGGTACATAGAAGGTATTTCATAAATGTTTACGGAGAAACTACTCAGTCAGTGGTTGGGAACAGAGTGAAAATACCTGGCTACAAACAGGGGTGGAGCCTTTTAGAGTCTAAGCACTAACCAGCTGTTGTGTGTTTTGGGAGAACCCTTGTATGCCAACTGAAAGGGATCTTTTCCACTTTTTTTTTTTTGGCAAAGTAACAAAGATATTGTTAGAGTTGAGAGTAAGGGAACAAAAAAGGCAAAACTGTCACACAAAGGATAGAGTATACAGGGAGAGGATTGGGGGAGGACTTTCTTGGACTTGTCTCTTGGCTCTCTTCCACCTCTATTCCCACCCCATACACCACCAGTGTGTTAGAGATAACAATAATCTTTAAAATTCCTTCACTTTCCAATGAGTTCTACATATCACTGCTCAGGGTAGGCATTTAGCCTGGTAAGGAGGGGATTTCGAAGGCTCTGCCACTTAACAGCTGTATGCCCTTGGGCAAGTGGCTTCACCTCTCTGGGCCTCCCTTAGTTCCTCTGTCAGATGAAGGAGTTGAAGTAAATTATCTCTAAAGTCCCTTTCAGCTCCAAATCTTCTGATCCTAAGATGCCTGTCCCTCAGGCTCAGCCCTGTTGACTTATGCTGTCAGCTTCATTCTTTTACCATGCCAATTAGCTGAGGTTGGGGTTCTATGTCTTACTCCTAGAGTGTAGGCAGCATCAGAAAAATGAAGATGAGTATATAATATTTAATCATATTCTGTTATCCACACAAAGTCAAGTCATTTTCATCTCAGAATTCACAAAATTGTAGGAACTCTGCATTTCCCCTACACTCTGGGGAAGTAGGGAAAAAGGGCAAACAGAGAAGATTGCATTGGAAGTACAGAATGCTTGTCTTGGGAAGCAGACCTGGGTTTTAATTCTCTTATTCCCTACTACATACTATACAATCCTACAACACTGACCTCTTCACTGTTCCATCTTTCAACTCAGTCATTTTCTCTGACTGTCCCACATGCCTGGAATGCTCTTCCTCCTTATCTCTGTCTCCTGGCATCTTTCAATTCTCAGCTAAAATCTTGCCTTCTACAGGAAGCCCTTTCTGAACTCCTATAATGTTTATTACCTTCTTTGTATTGATTATATCAAATTTATTCCACACATATCTGTCTTATTTGTATATTCCCTGCCCCCCAATATTGTCTTCCCTATTAGATAGCTAACAATTTATGTAGTGCTTTAGGGTTTAAAAAGTGATTTACAAATATTGTCTCATTTTATCTTTCTCACAGCCTCTAAGACAGAGCAGCTGTTATTTTGCCCATTTTATAGATGAGGTCACTGACGCTAAAAGAGGGTAAATGACTTCTGCAGTGTCACACAATTAGTAAGCATCTGAATCAGGATTTGAACTTGGGTCTTCCTGACTTCAGATTGAGCACTCTAGGTACTTATCACCTATCTTTCTTAGAATTTGAGTTCCTTGAGAGTAGGGGCTGTTGCCTTTCTTTGTATCTCTAGGACATAAAAGGCACTAAATAAATGCTTTTCTCATTAGTTGTGTGTCCTTGGGCACTGTTATTTAATTTTTCTGGGCATGAGCTTCCTCCCTTCATCAAATAGAAACACTTCAATACTTCATTGCTCAGTGAAAGCACTTTTTCAGAGTGGGCATTCTTTTCTCTCCTACATGTTGCATACTTACATAGTCTTTGTGATTTGCTGTGACTGAAAATTTCATATCTTTGTGGCCAACCTGATGAGGAGTGTTTCTGAACATAACTTGGTTGGTCCTTAGATAACTGATAGTCTGTTACTGGGTCCCTAGCCAAAGTCCTTTTCACTTAGTAGTAGATGGTTAGACCCTTGGGAACTTGTGTAGCTTTCTTTTTTTTTCTTTACTTTTTTAAATTAAAATTTTTAGTTTTGATAACATATTTTCCACATAAGTTTTCCAAAGTTATAATGATCCATATTGTCTCCCTTCCTTCTTCCCTCCCCCCTACTAGAGCTGACAAACAATTCAATCTGGGCTATACATGTATTATTACCTACACAAAATATGTTTCCATCTTATTCACTTTTGTTATTTTTTAGAACCAAAAACTCCAAATCATATACTCAAATAAATAAGTGATAAATCTGTATTTCTACTCCAACAGTTCTTTTTCATAGGTCCTCAAAATTGTCCTGGATCATTATATTACTGTTAGTAGCAAGGTCTATCACATTTGATCGTTCCATAATATTGCAGTTATTGTGTATGATGATCTCCTGGTTCTACTTATTTCACTCTCTATCAGTTCACATAGGTCTTTCCAGCTCTTTCTGAAATCATTCTGTTCATCATTCCTTACAGCGCAGTAGTATTCGATCATCATCACATACCACAATTTGTTCAGCCATTCCCCAATTGAGAGACATCCCTTTAGTTTCCAATTCTTTGACATCCTTGTGTAGTTTTCCAAAAGCTCAGAGTTGCCCTCACACCAAGATAAGGGGGATTTTAGTAAAGGAAAAAGGGAATAAGAATACATGAACTGTGTGAAGTATGTATGTTTGAATGGTGAATAGAAAAGAGAGAGGAATGACCTAGGTGATACATGGAGCTGTGATGTCTGCACCTGGAATCTAGGATCCTCTCACCCCTAATTTACAGATAAGGAAACAGAAGTTCAGGAATATGACTTGACTTGACCCAAGGGGATAGAGTTAGCTCCTGGCCAAACCAAGAATAGAACCTGGCCCTTTAGACTCTTAGACTTGAGAAGATAATGAAAGGATGGCCCCTCTGATATGATGGATTGGGCATAGGGGAGCTCCATCCCATGGAGCATACATGAGGGTGACATCTTCCCTGGACCCTTCAGGTGGGCCCCTTGCTAATTTGCATCCCTTGTTCAGAGGCTCCTGGTTGGTCATTATCGTCACTTGTCACTAGGGGCTGTAGAAATGAATCGCATATGCTCCTTGGGGTGGTCTCTGCTACAGTCCAGAAGATCTAGGGACTCCTGTAATTACTCCATTACATAAAATAACCAGTGATAGGCTAAGTACAGGATTTGCCATGAGTTAGGCTCTTATGGTAAGTCTCACTTGGGCCTTTAAGTCTTTTATGGTGGAGTACTTTGCCATTTCCTTCTCCAGCTTATTTTACAGATGAGAAAACCGGGGGAATTAGGTTAGGTGACTTGCACAGGGTCACACAATAAGTGTTCAGATTTGAACTCGGGAGAATGAGTCTTCCTGATTCCAGGCCTTGCACTCTATTCACTGTGCCACCAATCTGTTCCCTTTAAGCCTTAGTATATATAACTTAAAATACAGACACAAACCATATAAACATTTCTCAAAAATGAAGAGTTTATTTTTTTAAACATTCTCTCACAAAAGCCAGTAATTTCCCCTTTATCCTTCTAGGGGTGGCTGCTTTACATATCCGGAAAGGGAGAGCCTTTCCTGGTCAAGAACATTAGGTGTTCACATGGGGAATTAGGGTTTTGTTTTCCTTTAGGGAGGGTCCCTTGGAGCCCTTCCTCTAAGTCCTTTCCTACTTCCCTCTCACCCCTCACTCCCCACCCCCACCATGTTAACACTGAAATGGAATCAGTTGTAGCTGCTAGGAGGGAATTTTCAAGGAAGAGTTTGAGAGGGAGCATGGGTCTCCAGAGCTATGCCAGGGCAGGGCAGTTATTTTTAGACACTGCACTCCAGAGGAGGCCATGCAACATTTGTTCAATATTTAATTATCTGTCCGAAATCAGCCCATATGGCCATGAGTTTTGAAGCAGACCTTGGTGGCATTATTTCCTCTCATTTGATTGCATAAATATGGAAGTGAGAGAGGTCTCAATAGCTCCAGAGAAAGAAGAAGAAGAAAAAGAGAGAGAGAGAGAGAGAGAGAGAGAGAGAGACAGACAGACAGACAGACAGACAGACAGACAGACAGACAGAGACAGAGAGGGGGGGAGGGCAGGAGGAAGGGTGAAAAGAGAGACGAGAGAAGAGATGAGGAAGGGAAGGAGAAGCGGAAAAAGGGAAAGTGAGAGGGAAAGGTTAAAAGAAAGAAGAAAGATGAAAGGTAGAAAGATAATTATATATGCATACATTGTATGTATACACACACATATATACATATATATTTATTTTTTTTCAGTGCTTGGAAAATGCACTCTTGGTTCTGTGGTCCAGATAAATCACATGTGTTTGTGCAAGGAAGAAAACCCTACAGATTATACCAATTATGTCAATTAAATCCTTTGAAAAAGAGGGTGCTGAGATTGTAAATTTTAGTGAAACCATTGCCATATTAATAAATAGCCCTTTTTACTTGGTACTTTACAGTTTGCCAACTCATTTCTTTCCTCTTAGATAGAGATTGTAAATACTATCATCCCCATTTTTTAGAAATGAAACAAGCCCATAGAGGGCAAAGGATTTGTTGAAGGTCACATAGCCTTTGAGGTGATAGGGGTCAGGATTTGAATCCAGGTCTCTGAATTCTCAGAGTAGAAACCTTTCCATCCCACTCTGCTGCCTCTCATGCAATACAATTTTTTATTTGGAACAACATTCTTCATCCCACCTTCTCAAAGTCTCCTCTGTTAACTTTGACAGCTGTTGGCTGCCTGAGAAGCAGTTTTGTGGCTTGTGCTTTCGGATAGAAGCTCTGTTTGCCTTTTGCTTTTCTCTTCCTGACAGTCTCGATGTTGGCTCTGGGGTTGGCTTTCTTCTTCTCAGACCTTGGATTTGATGTGCTGACACATGCCTGTGAAATTGAAAAGGCTGAATTGAGGAGCTCAGGGTGAGAGCCCTTAGAGCTGCAGGCACGAAGGAGGAATCTAGTAGGTAGACATTGGGGTTGGGGTTTTCATGGCTAGAAGGGAGAGGGGGGAAATGGGTATGGGAGATATTTCTCTCATCCTCCAGAAAAAGAATCAGTGTGATGTTAGTGGAGGGAGGGCTTGGATTTGTGTCCGAGGATCTGAGTTTGAATGCCAACTCTTCCTTGTGAACAATGCAATGGCTGAATGCTGAATTGCACAGGGCTGAGAATTAGATTCCCTGAAGCACATAGAGTGATGACTGTTAAAGTTGGAAGAGTCCATCTAACCTATTTTTTTTTCATTTAACAGAGGAGGCAACTAGCTCAGAGAGGGAGAGTGCCTGTCCCACTGTCCCTCAGCAAATTTTTAGGCGTCTTGACATCTCTGAGTCTCAGTTTACTAATTTGTAAAATGAATAAAGTTGGACAAGTTGATCTCTGTGGTTGGTCCTTTTAAATTCAAAAGCCTGTGATTCTACCCTATAGCTACCAATACAGTCAGAACTCAAGAGCTGGTAGCCCAGGCCAAAAGTCCTTAGTAAGGGACCCCAGAGTTGGGTCCTAACTCTGCCTCCAGCTTACTTTGTGATTATAGGCAAGTCACAACCTCTCTGTGTCTCAAGATCAAATGAGATAATAGCTATGAGAGTGCTTTGCAAAGTTAGAAATACTATACAAATGTAAGGTATTATTAAACTAAATATTAATTATTATTATTATCTGTTCATTACCAAGTATAAGGGGGCTAATCACAGGGTATAATCTTGATTCTAATAGGATAGGTCTAGAAATGATAATACCAGCTTTTAGGAGTCCTTGGCCTCCTTCGCTTCCAGACTTGATACACAATATTCTGAGAACTAAGATACAGGTAGGAGAGAAGGGAGGAGCAATACCCACAAAGGAAATCAAGTTCCTAACTGGAAGGGGTTCTGTTCTCTGATTGTGTCTCAGGACTGCTTTCCTAAATTCTTGTTAGTTCCATCAGAGGGGGGCACCAGCAGGGAATAAAAGGTGAGTAAAGTTGCCTTAATCAGACTCTCATGGATCATCTTTGCAGATGTGGACTTGAGAGGATTACTGGAGAAGTATTCCATTCTGTGTTCCCCTTAGAACCAGAGAATCTCAGAACATGACAAAATCTCATAATTGGAATGTGCCCAGTTACTTTGAGCTGATCCTCATATGGTGTATTCTCCAAATCTCTCACTACCCTCATGGAATAGAATGGAATTAGCATTTATATAGTACGTACTACATGCCTGGCACTGTGCTAAGTGCTTTACAAACTGTGTGACCTTGGGCAAGTCGCTGAATTCAGCCTTAGTTTCTTCATCTGTAAAGTAGGGATGATAATGGTATCATCTTTGTAGGGTTTTTATAGGATCAAATGAGATAATATTTGTGCAATGCTTTGCAAACCTAAAGTGCTCCACTGATGATAATAATCATTATTACTATTGTTATTGATATTCCCATTATATTTCATTTAATTCTATTTGGCTAAGGAAAGAAGGGAGGAAACACTGATATAGCTCCTATTACATGCTAGGTATTGTGCCAAATGCTCTACAAATATTATATCACTTGATCTTCACAACAACCCAGTGAAATAAGTGCCCATTTTACAGATGAGGAAATTGAGACTGAAGGCAGTTAAATGACTTTCTTGGGGTCAAACAGTTAGTAAATGTCTGAGGAGGGATTTGAACTCAGATCTTCCTGACTCCAAATTGACTATTCATTTCATTACCAAGCTGCCTAGAAGGCTGTAGCCTTTTAAGATCTTTTTGAATCTTGACTGCTGTCCAGGATAAAAGCAATTCCTTGGAGTCATCTTCAGATTTAACAAGCATGCCTTCTAGGGCTTCATTGAAATCACTGATAAAAATGTTGAATTGCACAGGGTGAGGTTAGATCACTGAGGCACATCTAATAGTTGGAAGCAACCATCTAACTTAACCCCTTCAATTGAGGAGGAAACTGCAGTCCATAGAAGGGAGTGCTTTTGCCATGGCCATGGAGCAAGTTAGTGACTGGGGAGTTGAACCCAGTTTTTATAACTTCCAGGTCATTATTCTTAGGTCCCAATTTATGATTGGTGACACTGAGAAGTTATGCAGATTTATAAATGCACATTATAAGTCAGTGGCTCCCTGCCCTCTTTACTTTGCCCAGATTCCTGGTCATCATATGGTGGTAATCAGCTGATCATTGTCTACATTCCTCACCCCCTGGACATCTTGGGCTCCAGCCTCTGTCTCATATGGTCCTTGTACTCTCCTCTCCCGCTAGCACCCTAAGGGTGTACTTCTGCATGGAGGAAGAGAAGGGCAGCCTTTTCCCTTGTTCTCAGGCCCTCAGTTGTGGGCAGTGCCCATGAACTGCAATGTGCTGTCTGGCCTGGAATTACAGGATGTTCCTGAGGCCTCCAGGTTTCCATGGGAACTGGTAACAGTCCTTCTTCATGATTAGGAGGTATCCATAGCAACAGAGCTAGCAGCATTTACATGAAACTGAGTTTATTTCATTTTATTTATTTATTTTTGGTGGGACTGTCTCTGGGCAGATAAAGGTTGAAATGTATTTTTTCTTTCTTTCAACTTCCAGCTAGTTTTTTGCCAATAATTGGCTATATAACCTTGAGTAAGTAATTTCTCTTCTGTCCTCTTTTCCTTATTTGTAAAATGAGAGGATTGGATGGTCTCTAGAGGTCTCTTTCATCTTGGCATTCTATAAATCAGAGAACAATTACTTATTAAATTATATAGATAGACTAGAAGTTCTATAAGAGAAGAGGGAGACAAGAGATATCAGGGTGTGCTGGTATGATCAAGGAAGACTGTCTATCCAGCCATACCAAGCATGCCTAAACTCCTATTAAGGCTAACATTTCCCAATAGGTTTGTGTCCAGCATTAGCCAGATGTGCTGACTGAAGTTTCACATAGTTCCTAAGAGCAGAGAGTCCTTTGGTAAAGAGGTTAATGTCCCAGGTCAGTTGAAGAAGACACAGTCCAAAAAGCAAATCAACCTCAAACAAATGCTGCTGGTATTTCACTTTACATGGAACATTAGCTAGTTCCCTGGGCTCATGTTGGACCCTGGCCCATCAGCAGCCATCAGCTGCAATGTGTTGTAAGATGCACCCAAGACAAATGCTCATGGCCATGCACTGTTTAATTTTTCTCATCTATCAAATGGAGTTACCAATCCTTATTCTGTCTCTCAAGGGCCTTGATGAGCTCATTCATCTACTCATTTGCTCTTCAACAACCATGAAGTAACTGCTGTGTGCTGGGTTCTAACTCTGTCTCTGCCACTAACTAGGTGAAGAACTGAGAAACTGATTCTAATCCTCTTGGGCCTCAACTTGCCCACTAGTCAAATGAAGATTCAGCTTGTTCTGTGATCTTGGACAAGTCATCCCCCACCTTGAACCTCAGTTTACTTATATTTAAAATGAGAGGGTTATATTGTATGATATCTAAGCTAGCTCAAAATTCTATGCTACAATGAAAGAAAAGGTCCCTATGGTTAGCCAGAAAAAGGCAGGTGGTGAAGAAGGAAGTTAGTGACAACATAGAGAGAAGTTATCCCTATGATAGTGGGTGGTAGATCCCCAGCAGTTATTATGGAAGGAGTGCAAATGGCTAAGGAATCCAGAAGTAAAATGTGTATGGATAAAATAGTACTAATTGAGAATTGGTCCCAGACTATGGGTAGATAGTAGGCAGAGATAATTTAAACATAGGTATTTTGGGGATACTCCAGGTACCAAATCCAATGCTCCTTCCACTAGTTCACTGGGCAAGACACTCCTTGCCTTAGTTTTACTCATGTGTAAAATGAGTAGTTTGGGCAAAATCACTTCTAAGATGCCTCTGGCTCCTGAGATTCTTCAGTTTTGTAACTAGTGCTCCAAGTGTGCTAGAAAAGACCCAGCATCCAGCATTCTTTTAGAAACTAGGAAAGATAAAAAGATGTTCCCTGCCATGTGGACATTGTAGTGTGTGTGTGTGTGTGTGTGTGTGTGTGTGTGTGTCTGTGTGTGTGTGTCTGTGTGTGTGTGTGTCTGTGTGTGTGTGTATGAGAGAGAGAGAGAGAGAGAGAAACTTTTATAAACGAATAGAACAAATTATACTAGGAAAAACACATGAGATATAGAAAAGACTATGAGTTCGGAGGAAGGAGTGGTCACTTTTATCTAGAGCAGCATCAGGAAGGTATTTGTTTTTTTGTTGTTGTTGTTTTTTTTTTTTTTGAAAAAGCAATATTTAACCTGAGCTTCAAAGGAGAGGAAAGAGATAGACAAACATGGGAGTTGTTGGAATAGGTAGGAAGAAGGGAGTCTGTCCAGATATAAGGATATTGGGAAGACCTATTAATAGCATCATAGGATTTAGAACTTGAACATACCTTATAGATCATCCAGTTCAGTCTTTTGATTTGATAGATGAGGAAGCTAAGATCTAGGGAAGGACTTGCCCAAGGTCACACATGAAAAATTAGCAAAGTCAGTATTTGGATCCGGGTCTTTTGCCTTGAAGACCAATGTGATTTCCTCTATATTGATTTTGCCTGACAGATGCAGTAATAGAGGTGAGAACTCAAAACTTAAATGTCTACATAAATGTGATGTGATACTACATTGTTATCTTCCATTGGAGTCATCCTCCTATTATCATATGACATAGAGCATGAATTCTGGTTGGTCCTACCATGCTTTGCTGCTTCAAGTTGGGGAGGGAAAAACTATGTGTATTTGTTATTGAAGAGCCCAGTTATTGTGGCAGTGCTTATCATCACTGGCAAGTAAGAGGTAAATAGATCTGAGGTGTAAATTCATTATTGTCTAGAGAGATCATGAACATTCATTCTCCTGTGCATAGGGCTACTTTCATAAGTTGTAGACTGGTTCAAGATGAAGTAGCATTTCAGCTCTGTAGAGAAATACAGTAGAGAGTGCTGGTTTGAGCATCTTTTGGATATGAATTGGAATTCCAACTATGACAATTATATACCCATGTGACCTTGGGGAAGTTATACAAACTCCCTCGGCTTCAGTGTCATCATTAAATTGGGGAACTGGACTAGATGACCTTTGAGACTTCTTCCAGCTTCAAATTTATGATTTTGGGAAATAACTATGATTATACACACAACCATGAAGGACTTTTTATTTTATCATTCTTCATTGGTCTGGATATTTATAAAATGTCTTATTGAGGGAGAAGCTGGAGAAAGCAACTCTCTCTTGGATTTCTCCATCCTAGGGAAGTTCTTACTGAGTAAGGACTTTGTAGCCTCTATAAAGACAATGTTGTTGGGCCATTATTTATTCAAGGGTTAAGGTTAGGCTGCATTGAATCATTCACACTGCCCTAAGCGTCCAAATTAGATGACTAGCTAAGATAATAGGTACCACTTTTTGCTAGGCGAAATAATTTTCTTCTGTTTGAAGGCTACTGAACCACTCAATAATTAAATCCAGAATTCTTGCCTCTCTAGAAAGACTAGAATGATAATTCTAAGAGATTCAAATACCCTTTATTTACAGATGGGGAAACTGAGGTCCAGAAAAGGAAAATGATTTCTCTCAAGCTCACATTCCTAGTTATTAGCAAAGCCAGGTTTTATACTCATGTTTCTTGACTCTAAATCTAGTGGTCTTACCACTACTTAATTGGCATTTCATTCCTTTGGGTTGAATATTGTCCTTTCCCTAATCTTGTCTCTGCTAT
Organism: Gracilinanus agilis; assembly: GCF_016433145.1. NCBI lineage: Eukaryota > Metazoa > Chordata > Mammalia > Didelphimorphia > Didelphidae > Gracilinanus > Gracilinanus agilis. Next base: position 322,572,926 of record NC_058131.1, on the reverse strand, counting down.
GGTCACTATGTGACCTTGGACACATTGCTTAACTTTTTCTGAACCTCAAAGAGAAACCACTCTTTCAATTTGAAAGAATTTGTCAAACTCTTGACTCTCTGATAGGAAGACTCTAGACCCTCAGATGAAAGGGGTACAGAGAACTGGGGTAGGGACAGGAGATGGAGAAGCTTCAAAGAGATGCTTTTTAAAAAAATTTTATAGGATTTTTTTATTTTTAGAAAAATTTTCCATGGTTACATGATTCATGTTTTTACTTTCCCCTTCACCCCCTCAAACTCCCCCTCCCCATCAAAGAGATTCTTGCCAGGGTCATAGCTCTCAATTCAATTCAACTAAGATTTGTAAAACACTTACTATCTGAAAGGGCTAATGCTAAAATCTGAAGACAGAAAGATAAATACTCATATAGCCCTTGTCTTTAAGGAGCTGTGTATAGTAGTTTGTCCAAGATGAATTTTTGAAACATTTCCAGCCATGGAAAGATTATGTATGTATGTATGTATGTATGTATGTATCTATCCATCTATCTATCTATCTGTTCATCTTTCTGTTTATCCATCTATCACCTATACACGAGCATTTACATATGTATAGATACATATATACTATATGTGCATATGTATGTATGTGTATGCATGCATTGATGACATAGCTGGAAAATGGTATAAAAGACATTATTTGGGAACATGAATGGTTGTAAAAGACCATAGGTTGGTCATAGAATGAGAAAGAGAAAAAATCAGTGATCAGTCTGAGAGATACATTGGTAAACCTGAAATATTAAACAGCTGGAGAGAAGGCCTCTAGCCTGTCAGGTGTATATTTAAGATATAGAGAATTGTGTAGAATGAGGTTTGGAAGAATTAAAATATTTGAAGGGCTGTCATGGAAAAGGGATTAGATCTGTTCCGTTTGGTCCCAAAGTGCAGAACCAGGAATGGTGGTTGGAAGTTTTGCATTGCAGAGAGGCAAACTCTTAATTATGCTTGTGGATTAATTTAAAGATTGTAAGGAATGACTTCCTAATGAACAGAACTATCCAAAAGCAGCCTGGGCTATCTTGGGGAGTAATGGGCTCCTCAATCTATAAGAAGGGGCTAGATGACCACTCATTGGGTATGTTGCACACCCAGTGGCTCCCTGTACTGGACCTTTATCTTTGACACATTATTTGACACACACTTTATATCTTACTCACTAAACTATTGGTGTTCCCCTAGGCTTTGTCCTGAGCATTTTTTTCTTTCCTCTCTAATACCAGGAGCTGGAAAACTCCTGCCTATTTTTGTATAGCCTGAGTTAAAAATGGGTTTTACATTAAACAATTTTTTTATTATTCTTAAAACTATAAACACTATTTTTAGAACATCAGCCTATACTATGTCCTTTGGTACCATTACCAATTCTCATGCATTCAGTTATCATTTCTATGCAGATAATTCATTTCCCAATCTATTTATCCAATCATAGTCTCTCTCTTGAGCCCTAGTCCTACATTACTAACTGCCTATTGGACATTTCAAATTGGATGACCTGTAAGCATCTTGAACTCATTATATCCCAGACAGAATTCATTATCCTTCCCCTCAAACCCTCTTATCTTCTTAACTTCCCCCATACTGTTGAGACTACTATTCCAGTCTACCAAGTATGCAACCTTGGTGTCATCTTCAACTCCTCACTCAAACTCATGCCATATTCTAATCCATTGCCAAATTTTGTCATTTGGGCCATCAAAACATCTCTCATATATATATATATATATATA
>NC_058131.1:322560225-322568155 GCF_016433145.1 Gracilinanus agilis | reverse complement strand
ATATATATATATATATATATTCCATTCCTTCTATTCACACAACTACAATTCTAGTTTGTGCCTTATCACCTCTTATTTCGACTATTGCAATAACCTTCTCATTGGTTTTGCTACCTTAAATCTCTCTTTCCATCCCAACATATCCTCCATACAAGTGCCACAGTGATTTTTCTAAAATATAAAACATAACTTTCACCCCATTCCCCTTGATTTAGTAAATTCCTATAGCACCTGATTACTTCTAGTATCACATATAAAATTCTGTTTTTTTTGGGGGGGAGGGGTGTTTAAAGCTCTTTACAATCCTTCCTAAATTCTAGTCTTCTTAGTCTATAGACCCCAGAACATACACTATAATCTAGCCACAATATTCTATTTATTGTTCCTCACATATGATACTCCTACCTCCTAGCTCCTTGCACTAGTGGTCCCTTTGGCCTGGAATGCATTCCCTCCCTACCTCTACCTCTTGATATTGAGATTTCCTCCAAGTCTCAGCTCAAGCACTTCCTTCTTCAGGAGATTTTTTTTGGCATTTCCCCAGTCACTTGAGCCTTCCCCTCTAAGGCACTTTCCTTCTACTTGGCATATTTGTTGTCGTTCAGTTGTTTCAATTGTGTCCAATTCTTTGTGGTTCCATTTGGAATTTTCTTGGTAAAGATACTGGAGGGGTTTTCTATGTCCTTCTCCAACTCATTTTACATATGGGGAAACTGGGCAAACAGGGTTAAGTGTCTTCCCCAGAGTCACTCAGCCAGTAAGTATCTAAGGCCAGATTTTGAACTCAGGAAGAAGAGTCTTCCTGACTTCTGATCCAATAATCCATCCACTGTTCCACCTACCTGCCCATGAAGCATATATCTTGTATGTATCTCTGAATTTACATTGTTTGTCCTCCATTAGTCTGTAAGTTCCTTGAAGAGAAGAATTATCTTTATGTTTTTGTCTTTCCTTGTATTCCCCAGTGCTTGGCCCAATACCTGCCACATAATAATTGTTTACTAAATGCTTATTGATTAATTGATTGAAGTATGGTTTAGACTAAATGACCTCTCAGGTCTATTCTGAGATTCTTTGATTGCAGTAGGCACTATTAGAAGGAGGTCAAACACCAAAATAAACTCAGATCCCTGTAAGGATCTAAGTTTCCCAGCCTATAAGGTGAGCCAAGGGAGTGTTTTGCTGAGGGAGAGCCAGCAGGTATTGATTTGAAACTGTTATCCCTTTGCCCTATCTGGGCTAAGCTGGACATATTGGATCATAGAGATGATGTGACTGGCACAACTCAGTTCCATCTGGGAAGATGCTGTTAATCCTCTTGTCAAGACAGAGGCTTCAGTTGTTTCTAGGTCATCCATGTCATCATTCAGAGATCTGGAAGGTTTGTGCTTCTTCTAAGTGACTAATCAGGTTCTGGAGATTTTTTTTTTTTTACTAAGCAGAGGCTGCCTGGGAGGGAGGATCAAATAGAAACTTCTCTCTTTGGCATTTAAACATCTTTATCACTTGACCCCTTCCTATCTTTCCAGTAGTCTTACCTTTTATTGCCTTGCACACACACAGTGAGCTAGCTATGCTGCTGTTTGCTGTTCCCTCCAGCCTAACCTTCCCATCTCTCATCTCTATGCTTTTGCAACTGTTGCCTGTGCCTGTAATATTGTCCCTCCTTATCTCCATCTTAGATTCTTTGGTTTTTTCAGCTCCTCTGCTCCAATCCCACCTTTTGCAGGAAGCTTTTCTATTCCCTCAGCTAGTAATGTTTCCATCTCTGAGATTACCTTCCATCTACTCTGCATACATCTTGCATGTACCTGTTCTCATGTTGTTTCCTCCATTAGAATGTGCACTTCTTGAGGACAAGAGCTATGTTTCTGCTGTTGTTTTATATCCTGAGTACTTAGCAAAATGCCTGGCCTATAGTAATCACTTAATAAATGCTTGTTGACTGGCTGACTGATCAGCTGAAAGTTTCACTACTCTGTAAAAGACAGCTGGCTGTAGTCAGAAGCTTGTAATAAACTTGAAAAGGAAGGGTGGAACAAGACTGTGAAATCCTTTAAATGCCAAACAGAAGAGTCTGTATTCAATTCTTGGGACACTAGGGAGTGACTGGCGTTTTTTGAGCAATGAAGGGGTGAATGGTATGGAGGGGAGATGGTGACGTGGTCATATCTGTACATCAGGAATATTCTTTTAGTAGTCTTGTGGAGGAGACAGATGATGAAGGGAGATCAATTACAGAGTTGTTTGCAAGGGGTGATAAATAATTGTGTTGGTGACTGACTTTTTGGTGCGTCTTCCCCTCCCCTCTAACAGTGCAGATTTCAGCCACTCTATCTATGCTTTTGTAGTCTTCTTGAGTTACTGTGACCCAAAGGATGCATCAACACTGTAGAGGGAGGCTGAAGATCAATTAGTCTGGTTCTTATTTGACTAGCACACCCTGCCCATTGCTAGAACTATATATAATTATATATGAAGCCCTTATAGCTCTGAAGGACCTGTCAAAAACTGTACTGAGCTAGCATAGTTTTAGATAACCCGAAGTCACCTCCAAATCACACTGAGGCACTGGAAGAGTATATCAGAGGAAGCCCATATAATATATACTTAATAGATATTTTATTAAATTGCTTAAAATTGGATGCTAAGGGAGAAAGATAGATGATGCAGAAAAAGTTAATGTCCTGGCTGAGCTTGAATGACAAGAAGCACCAAAGAGCCAAAGGGAAAGATCTTAGGGTTTGTCATGTAGACAAACACACACTTCATATCTTTTAATAATGGATGTACCTTCTAGGCAGGACCTTAAAAGATGTCATTGTAGTTGGAGGGTAGTTGGACTAAGAGGATCATGTTGTTCACTCTGACGAGGTTGTGGAACAGGAAAATGGAAGTACATGGAAATCCTGACTCTCTGTCATGCCACCTAACAGTTCCTTGCTGAAACAGATTAAATATTTTATTATAGTCTTTTGAGCTGAATAGGACCCCCGTCCCCCTCAATCTCAATTATAACGATGAGGATAATGAGATACAGAGAAGCCGTCATATGATCACAGAAAGCTACATATATCATCTCATTTTAAACTATGACATTAATAGCACATTTTTATAAATGAGAAAACAGAAATCTATAGAGGTTAAGTATCTTGCTCACAGTCACACAGTTAATAAGTATTTGAGAAAAATTTGAACCTAGGTTTTTTTATTCCAAATCTAGTGCTTTTAAAATTTGTGGCTTCTTTGGACCTAAGTAACAACTGTCCCCAAGTGGGATTGATTTCAGTTCCAGGGCACACCAGAATTGTGGGTGAGTCTCTTAGAGACAGAGGCATTTGGTATTTTGACCACCCAGGTGACCTGGGGCTTGTTAGCCCTATAATCCAGGACCATCTGTTCCCCAACAGCCCACACTACAGAGCCTTGGGGAGTTCCTTACGGGCACAACTCGGTCAATTCATTCAGTCTGTTTATCCCTTGGAAAGAAATATTTGCTGACAATGGCTTTTGTCTCCTTAAAACATCTGTTGCAACCACAAGTATCAGGGAAAGAACATGAGACCCAGAACCAGGAAAGCTCTGGGTTTGAATTGTGGCTTTGATACTGTACTACTAATTTGGTGTGTGTTTTTTGGAAATATTGTTTTGTGACTCTGAACCTCAATTTCTTTACCTGTAAAACAGGGGTAATACCAATACTACTTATATCATAAGGTTGTTGCCTAGAAAGTGCTTCATAATCCTCAAAATATTGTAGAAATGGAACTTGAACTAATTATTATTATTATTTATTTATTTTTTAAGCCCTTACCTTCCATCTTAGAATCAATACTGGGTATTGGTTCAAAGGCAGAAGAGTGGTAAGGGCTAGGCAATGGAGGTTAAGTGACTTGCCCAGGGTCACACAGCTAAAAAGTGTCTGAGGTCAGATTTGAACCCAGGATCTCCCATCTCTGGGTCTGACTCTCAATTCACCCAGCTGCCCCCTTGATGTAATTATTAATCTTTTTGGTATTCAACTTGAGGAATCATTGATAAGGTTTAAAAGCATTGTAGAATATCAGGAAGAGTTTTGGTCTTAGAAGACTGGACTCTGAATCAGCCTGATTTAGTACGCATCTTTGGGAGAGTCAGGAATTACTCTTGGACTCAGTTTCCTCACTCATGAAAATGGGATAATGATGCTTATACTTACTGTCTCTCATCAGGTAGTTGAGAGGAAGGTGCCTTGTAAATTGCAAAACAAGATAAAAATGTGGGCTACTGTGATGAACTGGAACCTCAAGCTCAGCTGTTTCTGTAGTCATTACAGTCCCACATCAGGCAGGTTCCAGGAGATTAGACTGGGAAGTGTGGAAAGCTCCCAAAATAAACCTATCTCAGGCTCTTGAAAAAGCTTCTCTCACAGAAGAATAATGTGGCGATTGGATAGCAGTCCTTGTGAGTGTTTCTATGAGTTTCTGGAAATGATCTCCTTTGTCTTTTTATTCCAGTCAAGCTTAAAGACTTTATTTCTATGAAGATCACAATTTTTTTTTCTTTTCTTAAATCCTTACCTTCTATCTTAGAACTGATATGAGTAGTAAGAGCTAGGCAACTGGAGTTAAATGATTTACCCAGGATCACACAGCTAGGAAGTATCTGAGGCCAAATTTGAATCTTAACTCCAGAGCTGGCACTCTTTCCATTGTGCCACCTAGCTACCCCAAGAACACTAATATTTTGATAGCAGGAGAGGCAATGTGAAGTGGATGGAGGGACAGGCCTTGGAGTAAGAAACACCTGAGTTCAATGTCTGCCTCTACCACTTTCTGGCTATGTCACCCAGACAAGTCCTTCAACTTCTCGTTAAGACTGGAAGTTACAGTGAAGTTTCCAATCTGCATTGGCAGAGGGAGTTGCACATCTAGGGCTCCTTATTTTGATATAATCACAAGTCTGATATAAGAAAAAAGTATTTATTGGAAATATGCCCAAAGGGCTTTAAAAGATTGCCTGCCCTTTTATTCAGCAATACCACTACTGGGTTTGTACACCAAAGAGATCATGAAAAATATTTGTACAAAAATATTCATAGCTGTGCCCTTTGTGGTGGCAAAAAATTGGAAAATGAGGGAGTGTTCCTTGATTAGGGAATGGCTGAACAAATTGTGGTATATGATGGTGCTGTAAGGAATGATCTGGAGGATTTCTATATGAAATGCAAGAATCTTAATGAACTAATGCAGAGTAAAATAAGCAGAACCAAAAGAACATTGTACACAGAAGTGAAACATTGTGGAACTGTCCATTGTAATGGACTTTAGCAATTCAGTAATCCAGGAAACTCCTAATGGACTTATGAGAAAGAATGCTCTCCACATTGAGAGAAAGAGCTATGGGAGTAGAAACACAAAAGAAAAACATATGACTTATCACTTATCACTTGTATATATGGGTATATGATTTGGGGTTTTGCAAAAATTAATAATATGGAAATAGGTATCAAGTAATAACATTTGTGCAACCCAGTAGAATTGCTTGTTGAATCTGGGAGGGAAAAAATGAATCATGTAAACATGGAAAAATATTTAATAAATGAATAAAAATTTTAAAGACTACTTAGTAGCAAGACAGAGCACAGTGAGTGGTCCAGAGGAAAAGAGTTGGAGAATTCAGTTCAAATCCTGATTTTCATACTTACTAGATATGTGACTTTAAGCAAATCACTGAAATTTTCTAGCATTCAGAGGTTCCTCCTTTGTTAAATAAAATAAATATAGAGGATGAGATAATGGAAGAAGTACTAAGTTTAGAGTTAAAACATTGGAGTTCAAATACTGACTCTTGTATTTAATGCCTGGGTGACTCTGAACAAGGTGGTTCACATTCATGAGCCTCAGTTTCTACTTCAGTAAAACGATAGGGGTGAAATAAATATTCTTTAAGACACTGTCCTTCAAGTCTTAAATCCAGTGGTCTAAGCAAGTGGAATCCAACTCATGTCATCTAGGTCACACGGGCTTATTGTGGTGAAAGTGCTTGGTTAGCCTTATAGGGTTCTAGAAATGGGAGTTGTTGTTTTAATTATGATGACGCTTTCCAAAGTGCTACTGGGTCTGTTAACTCATCTGTTTCTCACAACAGCCCTGTGAGGTAAGTGGTGTTTGTTATTATCATCATTTGACAGAAAAGGAAACTGAAGCTTGTTGAAAGGAAGCAACTTGCTCAGGTTCAGTGGTAACTCTTGGACCAGATCCTCAAGCTCCTGACAGATTTCAATGTATTTTCCCCTGACTCCATTCTGCTTCTGGCCATCCCATTGGGCCAGATGCAGTGATAATAGCGAACAATGATATAATGTTTTAAGATTTGCAAAAGACTTCCATGTTATCTGATTTGATTCTCGAACAACCTTGTGAGGTAGGTACTATTTTTATCCCTGTTTTGCCAATGAGGCAACTGAGCCTGATAAATGCTAATGGGGAAACAGGTTCACAGAGAAAAACTACTTACTCCAGTACATTATCACCCCCATTTTATCAATGAGGAAATGTAGGCTTATTGAGACTGAGCTTACAAGGTTTGCAAGAGGCAGAGCTAGGATTCCAATCCAGGTCCTCTATCCCTTCATCCATACATTGTTTTTTTCCATTATATCAAATTACCTTCTGTACATCATGTTTACATTTAATTTTTCACTCTCTGCTTACAGAGTCTCCCCAAGAAAGGTCCGGACAGCGGCGCACCATGCCCGGCAACCTATCTGATAGGAGTCCCAGCATGGAGCCTTCAGCTACTACACCATTCCGGGTCACGGTAACTATCTTTGTGTTACTGCAATCTTTGAAGAACTTCTTTATGCACAGAACAGGGAATTTTTTTGGCCTCCCTCCATCTAGGTTTCCATTCAGTTGTTTCCCCAGGGCTGAAGTAAGGAAAGAAAAAAATTCCTAGCAGGAAGATGAGCCTGTTTCCAGAGCTGGGGAGAGCTGAGCCTTTTCCTGGGAGACTTAGTCCTGGAGCCTGGTCTCCAATCCCAATAGACTCTGAGAGGAAGTCCATTCTAACTTGGACCACAAAGATAGCAAGGAGAGAAAAGTGAACAGGTTGGATTTTCAAGTATTTATATATTTTAGGCTAGTTGAGCCCATGAAACTCATTTAGAAAAATCAACATGCAATATCCTTTACTCTAGATCTGGTGTTTACAGTTAAAGAAATGGGTTTACCATGAAAAGATGTAACCATAAAGAACAGAGGGGAACTCTCATCTGCTAAATGAAGGGGTTGAATTAGACCCTCTCTCAAGATCCCTTCCTTACAGTTCTGGCATGTTCTGTTTTAGCATTTTGTGCTCTGGGGTTTCATAGTCAGTCTAGAGTCTATTTTCTAAGATCCCTTTCAGCAGTTATATTCTATGGTTACAACAGCTTCTTCCTTAGTCTTTTCTGTTTGACTTTCGTGTTGGAACAGAGAACGAAAGGACCAAGGGAGCTTTGAGGGAGCAGGTTTATACCTTAATTTCCCAGGGATTTACCTCCATTCTGAAAAAGAATAGGGCTCTTTTGCCATGTCCCAAGGTGGCTTTCAAGGACAAAAGAAGAGCTATAAATCACCAGGGACAAAAGTTTTTAAGTCTGGATCATGGAACTGAACTTGAGTGACTACATGGATTTTCCATCAAGGAGGAGACAGGGAAAGGAAAAACCCTCAGCTACAAATTTGAGATCATTCCTCTATTGATATTTCTAGCCCAGAGACAATATGACTTGGCCACCTTGCATTTGTATGGTACTTTTGGCTTTCCCGTTTATCATTTCACTTCATCCTTATAGCAACCCAGGACACAAGGCATTTTACCAGTGAAAAAACTAAGGTACTAACACATTTTGTATCTTCTTCAAAGAGACCTGGCAACAGTCAACAGACCTAGTCAATAGTCTTAG
>NC_058131.1:322475583-322559341 GCF_016433145.1 Gracilinanus agilis | reverse complement strand
TCTCTCTCTCTCTCTCTCTCTCTCTCTCTCTCTCTCCCTTCCTTCCTTTTTAAACTCTTACTTTCTATTTTAGAATCAATACTACATATTGGTTTTAAAGCAGAAGAGCGATAGGGACTAAACAATTGGGGTCAAGTGATTTGCCTAGGCTCACACAGCTAGGAAATGTCTGAGGCTAGATTTGTACTGAGGATGCCCCATCTCTAGGCTGGGCTCACTATCCACTGAGCCACATAGCTGTCCCTCATTGCCTTTCAAAAAGTGGACTTGGAGTCAAGACCTGGGTTTGAGTTTCATAATAGCTGTGTGATTAAGGACCTTCCAGCCTTGATTCCCTTATCTATAAGATAGGCACAATCATTCCTCCCCTTCTTAACACATAAGGCTGGTATATGGCTTCTGAAAGTGCTTTTGAAGATACTTGAAAGATCTCAAAATCATGGGAGCCTTACAGAGCAAGAAATTGAGACCCAAGCAGGTCTTTGGATTTGCCTAGGATCATATAGATAGTAAAGTAACAGAATTGAGATTCAAACACAGGCCTCTTGAGTCTGAGTCTTGCACCCCTTCCCCTATCCCATGATGCTTTCCTATATAATTCTGCCTCACAGTTAGGCATACCCTGAGTTGATGAGATTTCTTAGCCTCATCTAACTAACTGGTAATACCAGCTCTACAGGCTGGGCAGTTGGATGGCAACAGGCCTAGAAATTCTGTCCCCAAATGACTCACTGATAAGCAGGGAAAATGTTCGTTTGTTTGTGACCATTGGGAAGACTGTCTTTAATCCTCCCAGTATTCTACCACCCAATACAGAGTTCTCAGAGAAGCCTGGAATTCCCAATCAAGCTACCTCTTGCTAAAGTTCTCTAACGGATATCCCACAGGCCCAATTTGTACCAATCCACCCTCGGTCAATGCTTCTCTGCCCTATGATCTTCTATTCACTTCCATTCCTCACCAGTGTTGAGCAGGGAAAGAGAGGAGCAAAGAATTTCAGAGGAATTGGGGAGGAGGGGTGCTTCTTTGCTGGAGTACAGAAGTAACATGATCCAGAGTCTGTAATGGGCAGACTTTGTTCCATTCAGATTTAGTTGCAGAGAAGCAAAGTACTGTGACTTTTCTAAGGTTTAAAGAAAAATTGTGTAATTGGTTTTCCTTGAGACCTTGCTTCCCTATCTGTGAAATGTGGGTGTTACATTTGCTGCTCTCTAAGGCTTTTTCCAAATACTTAGATTTAATTGAGGGTCTTGAAATGTGAGACAGAGAGACCTCTGTCACTATTTTTTAAAATAAAGTTTTATTAATATCTTTTGTTTTTGTATAAAATATATTTCCCTTGTTTTCCTCTTACTCTTGCCAGAGAGCCACTTCATATAACAGAGAATTTTCCTAGAAGAAAAAAGTAAAAGAGGAAAGGGAAAAAATATGTATATACACACACACACTCATATATATTAAGTTTGAAAGTCTATGCATCATTATATGTAGTAAACCTCCCATTTCTGCAAAATAGTTAGGCATGTGTACAATTATTAGGAATAGCTAGGATTTATACAGTGCTTTACAAATGACAAAGTGCTTTGCACATATCATCCATTTGATATTTATAACAAGCTTGTTGTAGGTGCTAATATTATCCTCATTTTACAGAAGAGAGACCTGAAACTAGCTAGAAATGGTTAAGTGATTCATCCCTGGTCCCATAAGCTGTTAAGGGTCTGTGGCAAGATTCAAACTGAGACTTTTCTGACTTCAACTCCAGGGAGCTCTGCTTTCCAGTTCTGAATGCAAGCTTTCTCCAGTGGCCAGCATTACAAATTACTGGGATTTCCAGAGTCATAGGCAAAGGCTACCTACCTCAGAAAAGTTTTTCTGTTCTCATTGCTGCTGCCTCTAATTCTGACATTCAAGCTGATTCCTTTTGATGCCCAGCTTTGTAGCCTGCTAAATTTAAAAGCCCCTTTGGAAGGGCGACACTTTTAAAAAATTTCTTTTAATTAAGTTTAATTAATTAATTAAGAAATTTTTCTGTGGTTACATGATTCATGTTCTTTTCCTCCTCTCCTCCCTCTTGTGGCCAACAAGCAATTCCACTCGGTTTTACATGTGTCATTGATCAAGACCTATTTCCATATTATTAATATTCGCAATAAAGTAATCATTTAAATCTCCAGTCATATTCCCATTGAACCATGTGATCAAGAAAATGTTTTTCTTCTGTGTTTCTACTCCCACAGTTCTTTCTCTGGATGTGGATAGCTTTCTTTCTCATAAGTCCCTCAGAATTGTCCTGGATCCTTGCATTGTTGCTAGTAGAGAAGTCCATTATGTTCGATTATGCCACAGTGTATCCATCTCTGTGTACCATGTTCTCCTGGTTCTGCTCCTTTCATTCTGCATCAATTCTTGGAGATCATTCCAGTTCACATGGAATTCCTCCAGTTCATTATTCCTTTTAGCACAGTAGTATTCCTTCACCAGCATATACCACAATTTGTTTAGCCATTCCCCAATTGAAGGGCATACCCTTGTTTTCCAATATTTTGCCACCACAAAGAGCAAGGCTATAAATGTTTTTGTACAAGTCTTTTTCCTTATTATCTCTTTGGGGTATAAACCCAGCAGTGGTATGGCTGAATGAAAGGGCAGACAGTCTTTTAGTGCCCATTGAGCATAGTTCCAAATTGCCATCCAGAATGGTTGGATCAATTCACAACTCCACCAGCAATGCTTTAGTGTCCCAATTTTATCACATCCCCTCCAACATTTATTACTTTCCTTTGCTGTCATACTGGCCAATCTGCTAGGTCAGAGGTGGTACCTCAGAATTGTTTTGATTTGCATTTCTCTTTAAGAGATTTAGAACACTTTTTCATGTGCTTATTGATAGTTTTGATTTTTTTATCTGAAAATTGCCTATTCATGTTCCTTGCCCATTTGTTGGGGAATGGCTTGATTTTTTTGTACAATTGATTTAGCACCTTAAATCTGAGTATAAATTAGAGTTTTGTCAGAGGTTTTCCTTAGAAAGATTTTTTACCAATTTGTTGCTTCGCTTCTAATTTTGGTTGCGTTGGTTTTATTTGCACAAAACCTTTTTAATGTAATGTAATTAAAATTATTCATTTTACATTTTGTAATATTCTCTATCTCTTGCTTAGTCTTAAAATCTTTCCTTTCCCATAGATCTGACAGGTATACTATTCTATGTTCACCTAATTTACTTATAGTTTCCTTCTTTATATTTAATTCATTCACCCATTCTGAATTTTTCTTGGGGTAGGATGTGAGATGTTGTTCTAAACTTAGTCTCTCTCATACTGCTTTCCAATTTTCCCAGCAATTTTTGTCATATAGTAGGTTTTTGACCCAAAAGCTGGGATCTTTGGGTTTATCGTACTCTGTCTTGTTGAGAGAGAATGAATTTATCAGACCCTTTCAGAGCCTAAGGAGGTGGTTATGTGGTTATGATAGTTATTGGACTATCAAGCATTGTAGAAAAAACCTGCTAAATTAGGAGTCAGGATACCTGGCTTAGTGCCCCAGTGCTACTGCTTTTACTAGCTGTGGGAACCTGAGTATGCCAGTTTAACAAAAGAGACGATAATATTTTCATTACCCATGTTGCACTGGACTTCATCAACCTCAAGTGAGATGAGTGGGAGAGAGCTTTGAAAACCATACAAAAAGTCAGATATTATCATTGCCATTGGAATGGGGTTCATTATGTCTTTGGGCCTATATTATGAGGTAGTTTCTCTTTCCTCTGTCTACTCAATCCCAGAGAAGTTTGTTTTTGTTTATATAAGGGACTTTCATAATGTCAAGCAGGAAAAATATACCCAGCTTCACCTCCTTTACTCAGGAAAGAAAGAATGTGAGGAGACTGTTGATCTTACTACTGAGTGGTGATGATGATGGAGGCTCACATTTATACCAGTTGTCCCCCAAATCTTAGTGCTACTTTAAGCTTCAACAACTTAAATAACTATATTAAACTTTACTAGCTGAATACTACACTAAGCTGAAAACTATCCTAATTAAAACCTAAAATGGCACTAAGACTTTTGGGGTACCCTGCGTAGCACTTTAAGATTTGCAAAGCACTTCATGTGCTAATTTATCTCTCTCATTCTTTGGTATAATCCTGTGAGGTAGATGCTATTATCCCAACTTTTAAATGTGGAAAAATTGAGGCTCAGTTTAAGCGATTATGTTGACATCTCACATCTATAGTCATAGGAGGATTTGAGTCTGGGTCTTTCAAATTATGTTCAGCACTCTTTCTACTGTATCCTAAGCTTTGCTGGTAACAGAATGATCATCAAATCAATTAGTGTATCTGAAGAACTTTGCAAGTATAAGTATAAAATAATATTTGTTGTATTTTCTATAGAATGGGAGACTCTTGTACCTGAAGGTCCATGGTCATGAAGCTAGTATGAAGTTGAGAGGAAGTCCTGTCCATCCCATAACATACAATTTTGCCCTCTGATTTTTCACAGGAGAACCTTTGTCTTCACCAAGTATGGTAATATTTGTCTTGTTGGGGGCATCAGGGCTACTGCCAAGGATTTCCATTTTGAAGCCTTCCTGATTGTCTTGACTATCCCTGTAATGTGAAATTGATGATACCATTGGCTCTGGAAGTGACTTTAAGCCCTTCAGAAACAAGCTCCAACTATCTTTTCCAGACTGATTTCATATCACTCTACTTCATATGTTCTACATTTCAGTCAAACTAGTTGACTTCCTTTTGCTTGTATCTCTTATTTTCTTCCACTTCCATTTCTTTGCATAATGCTTTCCACATAATACATGTTTAATAATTACTTATTGAATTAAAAAAATGATAATTTTGACCTAACCCTTTAGCTTAAAAAACATGGTTTTAATTTTCTGTTTCATGGTTTACTACTTCAGTCATGGGGATCTGGATAGATATCTAGATAAATATCTCTAGTATTCTAGAGACAACCTGGTTATTTAGCATACCATTCTTTTTTTTCACATGCAAACTTAATATTTATTATTGGGTGCAACATTGATGGTTTAGTTTCCCAAATGTCTGGCATGATATCAATTTTAAATAGTAATATAAGTGGTAGTAACGATATTGTGAAACTGAATGCATGTACCTCCCATACTGGGAGTTGCTAATGCTGTTTTGTTGATATTACGGCACCATCTCATTCATTTTGCACAAATATTAGTATCCAGTGAAGTGGATATCAAGTTTTCCATCTCTCTGTCTTCTGGATCCTGTAGGAAAGGCATCTTAGTGGATAGAACAATGAATTGACATCTGAAGATCTGAGTTTGCATCTCAGCTCTGATACTCACTGGCTGACCCAAGTCAGTCAGACTCTTAGAGCTTTAGCCTCTTCATCAGCCAAATGGTTAATAAGTTCTAGATACCAACAGCTCCAAGGATTGTTAGCATACCATTCTTAATTCCCTTTATTGGTTCAGAATTAGGGAGGAACTGGTTAAATCACTGCTCTGACATTCAGGAGACCTGAGTTCTGATCTCAACTTGAACAATCATAATTTACTTTTCTAAGTTTTTTTTCCATATCTTTATCTGGAATTTGGGCAAAATGGACTAGATAGTTTTTAAAGGTGGTTATCCAGTTCTGACAGTACACACACATACACACACACACACACACACACACACACTATATAAATATATATATAGTATATATTTACACACAACAGAATTTTAATTCTCTCTCTACCATTTTATGTTGTGTGATTCCTTCCAGTTCTTATATTGTAGTCTAATTTTTTTGTTTTCATGTCTATCCTATTTTTACTTCTTTCAACAAACATCATTAAATGTACTTGGGTTTAGGCATGGGTGGATGGGAAAGAGATACAAAGTTGAGGTAAGGCATACTACCTGCCCTCTGAAAGCTTACAGTTTAGTAGGAGAGGTAAGGCATCCACAGAGTTAATTAGAATATACAATATATGATAAAAATTTTTTTTAATTGTAGAATAAAATATTAGGTAAGAAGAGTTCAAGAGGTTATTACCTGATTTTGAGGGGAATGGGAAACTAGGGGGTGGAAATAGTATCTGAGTTGGGCTTTTAAAAATACATAGGAATTCAACAAATAAAGAGTAGAAGGGAAGGAATAGGGACTAGGAGAAATGATACAAAAGTGGAAGAATGCAGTATACCTGTCAAGGGAAGAATAGATGTTTGTTCAGTTTGATGTTCATGAGAATAATTTAAAAGTACTATATGAAAGGTAGGGTGACTCCTTGAATCCTAGGCAGAGAAGTTACTTAGCAAGCAGTAGGGAGCCACCTTGTATATTTAAAGACCACTTGTTCTGACATTCTCTTTTCTAAGGTTTCTTCTCATTTTGAACATTCTATATTTTATGCACTAATATTTTATATTGTGGTGCTTCTCCCAGCTGTAATATTCTGTGATTCTAAATTGGTTTGGAGGAGCAGACTGTGACATAAAGAGATAGGCTGTTGCCACTTTCCCCACCCTCCTTCTTTTCACTATTTTTACCTTTATTCTGTTAGTTTTCAGACAAGTTGAGCCTAGTGGTTTTGGGGAGCAGGTGTTGGGGAAGGAGTTGCAGAGGGGAGGTCTAGGAGGCAGAAGTAATTGCAAAGCTTTGAAATTAGACAGCTCATTGATCCAACCTGATACCTTCATAGAAAGTTTAAAGCTAGAGAATCATGTTTGAAGGGCTGTCTGAAATTAGGTCTCCTGGCTATTTTTTGCTCTTAGAGGAACAGACAGTGTCAGAAGGGTAAAGTATCCATAGTATTGATGAATCTTGTTTTAGGAACTCTGGCTTCATGGCAGAAACTTCTCTTTATGTTGCTTAATCTTATAATTGGGCTAATAGTAATTAGCAGCAATCCCTTACATGGAGTTAGAGTTTAATGCTTTTGAAAGCATTTTGGCATCCATTAACTCACTGATTTTTTTTTTTAAAGTACATCCTGTGAAGGGGTCAAAGGAAGGATAATTATCCCCATTTGCCACATAAGGAACTTGAGACTGAGCCAGTCTCATGGTTTTACCTGGACTGTAAACTTCCTCATACTCAGAAATCTTCAATGTTTCCCTATTACCTGTAGGATAAAAATTAAAAAAAAAATTCAACTTGAAATTTAAAGCCCTTCCCCCTCAAAATTGGCTCCCACATATTTTTCTGGTCTTATTTCATAATATTTTTCTTTCTTTATCTTCCATCCCAGTCAAAATGTTCTGTTGTTATCTATTCCCCATACATGATTCTCCATCTTTCACCTCCATGCTTTTGCAAATCTGTCCCTCCTATTTCCCCATTCCTAGAATACATTCCTTCCTCTACAATTTTTTTAAACCCTTAACTTCTGTGTATTTGCTCATAGGTGGAAGAGTAGTAAGGGTGGGCAATGGGGGTTGAGTGACTTGCCCAGGGTCACATAGCTGGGAAATGTCTGAGGCCAGCTTTGAACCTAGGACTTCCTCTCTCTAGGCCTGACTCTCAATCCACTGAGCTACCCAGCTGCCACCCCCCTCCCTTTACAATTATAGTGTTCCTTGGATCCTTTAGAACACAGGAGAGATAGCACTTCCTCTTCATGAAACCTTTCCTAATTCCTGGAGTTTTTAGTACTCTCTCAAAATGATTTTGCATATACTCCATTTTTATTTCCTTGATTACATATGGAATCCATCCTCCCAGTAGAATGTAAGTTCTTTTGTTTTTGTCTTTTTTTTACATTTTTTAAACCTTTAACTTCTGTGTATTGGCTCCTAGGTGGAAGAGTGGTAAGGGTGGGCAATGGGGGGTCAAGTGACTTGCCCAGGGTCACACAGCTGGGAAGTGTCTGAGGTCAGATTTGAACCCAGGACCTCCTGTCTCTGGGCCTGGCTCTCAATTCACTGAGCTACCCAGCTACCCCGAATGTAAGTTCTTTTGAAAACATAAATTGTTTTGTTTTTGTCCTTGTATCCCTAGCACCTACCTTAATGCTTTACATACAGTAGATACATAATAGAAATGATTTAAATCAGTGCATCAACAAGTATTTATCAGGCATTTATTATTTGCTGGCCATTAAATTTAATCTTCATAGACCTGACCTATCTTTAAGACCCAGACTTGGGTCCTATTCATTACCTAGGATGGGAAGCAATTGACAAGGAGAGAAAGATTCTGGGTTTCTTCATATTGCTTCTACCTGAGTATCTGGAAAAATTTAGTAGACTGATCAGTTCCCAGACCATTTGTTGAGCCTGGGCTAGAAAGTCTGTTTTTTCCCCTTCAGTATGTAACCCAATATGTATGAGTGTCATAAAGTCAAATATGTCAGAACTAAAAAGGACTTTTGAACAGAAAATGTTAAACTGTAAGGTTCGTGGATTAGTTGAACTAGAAAGGGATCTTAGAATGTTATGGCAAGAAAGGACCTTAGAACATAGATTACTTGAGCAGAAAGGAACTTCAGAACATAGAATATTAGAATTGGAAGGGCTGCTAGAGACCAACTAACTGATCCAAATTCCTTGTTTTATAGAAGAGGAAATAAAGGACTAGAGAAAGAAGTAAACTGAAATTAGGATCTCTTGAGGTTCTTCCTATTATTCTTTGTTTTTCTTCTCCTTCCTCCCTAGTAGGGAAAGCAGCATTTCTGAACTCATCTCTGGAAGAAATAAAAATACAAACTGAAGTGAAAAAAGACTTTAAAATTAATTAGGAAGTTCTATTGGACTCGATACACTGGTATATCCAGCAATGTCCCTCTGAGGCTGGGAGGAAATTAGTAAGGTGGTTTCAGACCCCAGGCAAAGCTCTAATTATTCTGTTCTCATCTCATTAAAGTACTGCCATCTATTGGCCAATGTTTTCCAAGTGACTAGTGCTAAGTAGGCAGCTGGATGCAGCAATCATCTAGGTCAGCTTGATGTAATAGGGTTGGAGCATAGTAACTACCACGCATAGAAAACTTTGTATGGGTCCAGGGCAGGTAGCTTGTTACCTCCCCTACTTGTCCATCTTCTACATTAGCTCAAGTCTTTTCCTTTGAGTTAAGACTTTGTCTCCTTTTAGAATTCAGGAGGGTGTTGACGAATTTGAATCATAGATGCTTAAAGATCATATAGTCTAATCCTCACAGGTGAGGAAACCGAAGTTTATAAAGGAGATATTGCTAATATAAGGGTGGAGTTGAAACCTCCCATTGGGCTCCTGTGCCTTAACTAGGAAAAACATTTTTGAATTGAATCTAATAGAAATAAGTTGTGAACAGGACCCATCTACTTCCTTAAATCAAGTGAAGCAGTTGTATAAGAAACTGGGGCACACTCTAAGCAATTTGTCTTCAAGGAAGAAGCTATCTCAAAATTGAGGAGAAAGGAAAGAAGAGATTTTGAACACATGGATTCTAAAGGTTGAAGCCAAAATGGAGCTAAAGAAGGACTGAGGTAGGGCAGTGAAGTGAGATTAAGAGAAGAATCATTGGCTCTATGGCATATAAGAGAAGAGAACTCAGCCTGAGGGAAGTACCAAGGCTGTTTTGTTCCCCAAGTAAATAGAATTTTGTCTCAATCACAAAAAGATAGAAATGAATATAAGGTTCAGCAGAGAACCCAACCTTTGCCTAAGGTTTAGAAATTTTTCTAGCTTAGGAGTTCAGGCAATTATGACCGAACTCAGAATTTTTCCATCCCAAACAAACTCCCCAAAGCCAAAAAAGAGAGAGAGAGAGAGAGAGAGAGAGAGAGAGAGAGAGAGAACTAAATGGATGTTAGGGGTCATGTTATCCCTTTTAGGTTTAAAATGTGTTAATCATTATAACTGGATATTTCATTAATATCCTGGAATTCTATGAGTTTTGCCTTGAGAGGTTGTATAGTACAACGAATAGTGCATTCAGTTGGAGTCAAAAGACCTGGTTTTGAATTCTGGCTCTACTATTTTTATCTGTGTGACTAGTTGTTGTTTCCTCTTTTTGAGTCAGCTCCCAGATCATTTGGAAAATTGGAACTGGAATGGACCTTGGAGATTCAGTATAATATTTCAAAGTCCCTTCTGGCTTAGACATCATCCTATGTCCTGTGATTCCTTCCAACTCCAAATTTATGAACAGAATTTAATCAATGAATGATGATTCAACTAATGGTGCTTTTCCTTTGCCATACTTTCCTGTCATTTTTCTTTTACCTCCAATTTCTTTTTCAGGGAAGTCTTATCAATGGTGTGGCAGGTAAAAGATGAGATGACTTGAGGAAACAAAAGTTTTGAACTTCTCTACATATTGATTTAAGCAATGCATGCCAATTGCCCAACAAATTGGAGCCAATGGCCTTTCTCAGCTTTACTAGTTGACCCTGAGTACATGGGGAAATAGATTTTTATTCATTAAAAACAACTGAGTAAATAAGACTAATTAATTAAAAGAAATAATTGGTCAGGATACAATGTTAGGTAACCTAATTTCTAATTAGAAGAAAGATCAGGCACTTTTCAAGGACTTGAGTGAACAGATACAGTTTCCTGAAATCAGAAAAGAAGTTGTTCCACTCTCCCCCAAGTCTGTAAACAATCAAAGGCACAAGGAAATAATAACTGATTGATCAGTATAGCACCATTTTTCAGATAAGACATGTGGTTGCTTTTGGTGTGTAGTTGTGAGAAAATTCTTTGCACCATTCTTCAGATCTGACCAGGTCTCTTGTCAGCATAACCTAGGTCCTTAATTAAGCAATAGGTCTCCAAGCAATAGGTCGAGATGGTCCAGCTTCATAATCACATAGGGCTATATTCAAACAATACAACAGAGTCAGCTCACAGTCTTCATAATTGAATAAAGTTTTCTCCCAGGACAGGATCTATAATTGACTAGAAAAGGAACTGAGATAGCTCCAGATTGAATTACAAGATGGAGTCAGTATGGGTTCTCAACTCCCACTACCACTTGCTGTTTTAATCCCCTCAGTTCCTTCAATGGCCAAAGCCAAGTCAGCAGTTGCAAAAGAGGTAAGATGAAAGAAATGCACCAAGGAAGAAAATTCTGGACTAGAATCTTGATACCAGGATCCTAGTTCCACCTCTGCTTCTAAGGGGCTACGTGACCTATTTCTATCATTTTGCCTCCGTGGGCAACTGTATCATATAAGAGTTAGAAAAACCAAATGATCTTGAAGTCTCCTTTCAGCTTTAAAGTTTTGCTTCATAGTCAAGCATTCAGTATTTTGGGGTCCTGCTAGTCTCTAACATCTCTATTATAAGATCTATTACATAGACAATATAGATAGTTTTTGTAGTTTGCTAAAAGTGTGTGTGTATGAGAGAGAAAGAGAGATCCAATTCACATACAATTGAGGAAATCTTTCATGATCCCATATTCATGATACCCAGGATGCCCCAGAATGTGCAAGAAGGTTGGAAGAGGGAAGGATGGGAACTGCATGTGAAAGAGTTTCTTGAATTTTTCTCCTAGCACAACACTCAGAATGTGCCAGGTAGCTTGAAATGCCTTCGCTTATGAACTCAGCCATGAAAATTGAACTCTAATGGCCTCGATTTCTTTGGTGAACATTCTTCTCTACCATTAGGGTCGCAAGAGAAGGTGTCGGATGCTCACTCTCCTTCCCACCAAACACCCTGGCTTTAATTGAAAAGTAATTGTTTACTAAACCGTTCAGACCCAAGAGGAAAATTACTATCATTTGAGTCTCTGCCTGCCTCTAAAAGAGCATTGCTTTTCCTGCGAATGGACTTTAAGGAGAATAGGGGCATTATCACAGATGATAGATAAACAGCAAGCTATGATCATTAAACTGTCAGCCACAGTCCAGTCTAGAAAAAGCGTGTAAATGGCGGTAAGAAACTACATGTAAATTCCTGGAAGAATTCATCTGAGGAATCAAGCCACAATTCATGGCTGAGGTAGTTTGTTTTTGACAGCTGGAGGAAAATGTGACGGTGGAGGGGACAGTGGAGGGATGGTGGCAGAAGAGCATTTCATGGACATTGATGTTAGTTATAGAGTGGTCTTGGATGAAGCTAGCATGGCTAGCACAATACATAGTAGGGCCTAAAGATTTTTTTGGACTCATTTCTCATGGTCTGGTGGTCAGAAGGCAGAGGTGATTTGGATCTGATTCTGTCACTGATTTCTAGTGCAACTTTGAGTGATGCCTAATTTCATAAGGCTCTACTATATGATCTATAAAGATTCTTTTAGCTCTCACATGAGGCACTTTTCTG
The DNA here is from genome assembly GCF_016433145.1 of Gracilinanus agilis. Lineage (NCBI taxonomy): Eukaryota > Metazoa > Chordata > Mammalia > Didelphimorphia > Didelphidae > Gracilinanus > Gracilinanus agilis. The sequence goes on along the minus strand of NC_058131.1, from coordinate 322,547,099 downwards.
AAATTCTTTCCACCTCTGTGAGATTCAGATTGCAGGATTCTGAGCTGTGGCCTGAACCCCTCTCTGCAGTTAGAATTCCACTCTGCAATCTGAATCTCATACCTCATAATAATCTTTGACTCCAGTTAAATTCAGGTAATGTTTATTAAACACTTACTGTGTACAGAATGCTGATCTTGGTCTGAAGGAAGCTACAGAGTTTAAGAACACATGTTCTCTGACCTTATAGTATTCCTAGACTTTGACCTAGTATTTCCACTTTTCAGTCTCCTTATCTATCAAAGGCAAAATTAAGCAAAAATCAGAGAATCTCAGAATTAGAAGTCATTCAATCAATAAACTTTTATTAAGTGCCTACTATGAAGGTGAGATTTTAGCTGCAGCTTTAATTTAGCCAGAGAAGCCTAGTAGAAGAGAGGAAGTAGGACAGCATTCCATGCCTGAGGGACAGTCAGTAAAAATGTCTGGAGTCTGGAGATGGGGCTTCTTGTGGTTGGGACAACAAGGAGACCAGTGTACTTGGATTGCACAATTTGTGGAGATGAGTGTGTTGTAAGAAGCCTGAAAAGGGAACTGGGAGTGGGGGATATGTAGGAAGCTGGCAGGTTATTAAGGATTTTGGTTGGCAAACAGAAGATTTTATTTTTGATCTTGCAGGCAATAGGGAGTCACTGGAATTTATTGAGTTGGGGAAGGGGGTGGTAAAAGGAGACATAATCAAACTTACACTCTGGAAAGATCATTTTGACAGCTGAGTGGAGGATGGATGGGAGTGAGGAGAGATTTTTGGCAAGCAGACTAACCAGGAATCTATCCCAGTAGTTCATGTATGAGGTGATTACTTGCATTAGGGTGATGACAATGTGAGAGGAGATAAGGGAATATATGTGAGAAATATAATGAAGGAACAGTCAATAGTCCTGGACAACAGATTGGATTTGAGGGATAAGAGAGTGAGGAGTTAAGTATAACCCTGTGGCACATATGCACAGCCAGCACTCGGGGAACTGCTCCATTCCCCCTCTTCCCAGCACCTGAGAATATTTTTTGCATGCCCCATCCCACTGTCCAGCCGCCCAAAGCAAATATGTTTTCCTTCAACTCTCTCCTGAAATATAGGGGCTCATAAACAGCTTGAATTTGCCCTCTGGGCACTTGAGCTGGGAAAAGGTTTGCCAACCCTGACCTAGGTTGTGATTTTGGGTAACTAGAGATGGAAGAGGGGAGGGTTTTTTTTGGGGGAAAGATAATGAGTTCAGTTTTAGACAAATTGCATTTAAGACAACTATAGGACATCTAGTTTGCGATGTTCAGTAGGCAGGTGGTGATGCGAGATTGTTAGGATAGAGGTTAAGGCTACATAAGTAGATGGATCGCTAAATCTGTTGGAGCTGATGAAATCACTAAGTGAAATAGTATAAATGGAGAAGAGAAGAGGACCTAGGATAGAACCCTAACAGACATCCATGACCTGGATTAAGATGCAGCAAAGGATATGTAGATGATAAGTAAATAGATAGGTAATTGGAGAACTACAGAGAGTAGAATCACAAAAACCTAGAGAATATAAAAAAGAAGGTGATTGACAGTGACAAAGTCTGCAGAGAGGGCAAGATGGAAGCCTTAACTATTTTTCAGATGAATTGCTTTCTAGCCATGCCTACATTTCTAACTTCTTCATCTAGTACTTATGAATTTTTTTAACCCTTACCTTCCATCTTAAAATCAATATTGTGTATTGGTTTTAAGGCAGAAGAGTGGCAAAGGGTAGGCAATGGGGGTTAAGTGACTTGCCCAGAGTCACATAGCTAGAAAGTGTCTGAGGCCAGATTTGAACCCAGGACCTCCCATATATGAAGTCATTTAAAAAAAATAAAATGTAGGACTTTATATTTGCCCCATTAAATTTTTTTTTAAACCCTTACCTTCCACCTTGGAGTCAATGTGGTAAGGGTAGGCAATGGGGGTCAAGTGATTTGCCCAGGGTAACACAGCTGGGAAGTGTCTGAGACCAGATTTCAACCTAGGACCTTCCGTCTCTAGGCCTGGCTCTCCATCCACTGAGCTACCCAACCACCCCCACCCCAATTAAATTAAAAAAAAATTGTATCTGCTCAATGTTCTAGTTCACTAAGGTTTTTTGGAACTCTGATTTTTTTTATCCATTATGTTAGCTATCCCTTTCATCTTAGTGTCTTCTGAAAATTTGATAAGCATACCTCATATACCTTTATCTAAGCCATTAATAAAAATGTTAAACAGCATAGTGATGCATCTTATCCCTGGGGCACTACCCTGTAGATCTGTTTTTGAATTGACATTGAGCTATTAAAGACTTTGACTCTAGTTAAGCAGTTACTAATCCATTTAATTTTTCTATTGCTTAGCCCACATTTCTTCATCTCCTCAAAAACTACCTAATTATATTATTATTTAGCCCACATATTTCCCAAATTTTTCCACCAGAAAACTCAATTCTTATGAAATGATTTGTTCAAAATCTAGGTAAACTATATCTACACCATTCCACTTCAATTTAGTAACCCTGTCAAAAAAGGAAATAAGGTTAGTCTGACATGACCTGTTCTTGATGAAACCATGCTGGCTCATCACCCTTTCCTTTTCTAGACAATGATGATGATAACAACAACTGACATTTATACAATGCTTTAGAGTTTGCAAAGTACTTTATATAAATTATTTCATTTGACAACCTCATGAGGTATGGACCATAGAAATTTTTTATCCCATTTTAATAGTTAAGAAATTGAGGCTCAGACAGATTAGGTGATATGACCTTGTTTACCTAGTTAATAAGTACTGGAAGTGGGATTCAAACATAAGACTTTCTGACTCCATCTATTTATTACATTAGATGGCTTAGTAACTTAGTAATTTTAAACCAGATGGCTTTATACTGTTCTAGAATTTCACCAGGAATTCCAGGCCAAGCTTATTGACCTATAAAATTGAGACATTTATCCTTTTTCCTCTGATAAATTTTTAGCAATTTAACAAATAAAAAGCAACTATGGAGAGAATTTTTTTTAAAAAAGACACCCTGGGGTACCTTTCCCATTGTCTATGATCTTTCAGAGATTACTGATAGTGGCTCAGCAATCACATCTGCCAGTTCCTTCATTGTTATAGGATGAAGTTTTGCTGAGCCAAGTAACTTGAACCAAGGTCAGCTACAAGTTTTGTTCTTCTTTATTCCTGTCCTTCCTCAGAGAGGTTTTAGGAGGATGGAGGAGATAATGGATGAGGAAGGACTTTGTAAATCCTAAATTGCTACCACATAAAGTAGTGGACTCTATGCACAGACCAAGCACTGGTTCTTGGTCTTATGTTGAAGGCTTCTTGATGATACTTCTCTAAGTCAGGTAGTGTGCTATTAACTACCTGGAGTTTCATTTTTCCCCAAGTGGGTATCACAGGTCCCAGTCTAGCTTTGTACCCAAATCCTCAGGTCATTTATCCTAGGCATCCAAGGACCAACAGTAGTGACAGGAGAAATTTACTGTCTTTTTTTCTGTTTTTATCCATACGCCTCCCCCTCCCTACCCCCCGCCCCAAACTTAAGCAAGTTCTGGAAAATTCTTTATCTAGGGATGAGGGAAGTGATTTGGACATTTGGACATAAACTCCAAATTAGTAAAAGCCTAATGCAATCTGTCTTTCTCTCCCCTTAGACATGTAATTTCATTGGGGAATGTTGTGGAGAGTGGGGAATGCTTGGGGAGGAAACACCCTCTACCAATCTAATTAGACAGATGGATGGTTGTTCTACCATGTAAAGTCTTAGAGAATTGCCCAGGAAAGGGCATCAAGAGATTAAATGATTTACCCTGGGTCAAACTTTGGATTTGTGTCAGAGACAGAACTTGAACTTAGATTTCCTGACTAGGGGCAGATCTCTATCTTGTATGGCATTTTGCTCTTCAGAGAAATCTTATGCTGCATTAATAGAAATCTAATGTCCAAAAGGTTAGAAAAGGGAGGTGATAGTTTTATTGGACTTGGAATATTGTCTATTTATGGATGCCATATTTTTATTAAGGATACTAATCAGTTATGGCACATCCAAAAGAGAGTGCTTATGATGAGGAAGGAATTGGCGATCATGCTATATGAGGACTGGTTGAAGGAACCTAGGGATGCTGGGCCTGGAAAAATAAAGACTGGAGAAGGGGAGTCAGGTAATAAGACTGACATGATATCTGTCTTCAAATTTATTTGAAAGGCTGTAATGTAGAAGAGGAAGCAAATGTACTCTATGGGCAGAACTAGGGTGAAATAACAAGGAGTTAGACCTCTGCTCAATATTAAAAGGAAAAACCTAATGATACAAATTGTCCTAATGGGCAGTGTGCTGCATTGAGAGGTAGTGAGATAACTTCTTTCTTGGAGGTCTTCAAAGGGTACCTGGATGACCACTTATCAGGAGTGCCATAGAAGGAATTCCAGGATGGGTTGGATCAATTATCTCTGAGGTTCTTTCCAACTTTTAGATCTCATGATCTTATGAATTCTTTCAGCTGCTTTCTATATCTGAAATATCATAATTGCAGATATCAGGGATAAGGAATTTACCCATTGAATTAATAACCTAGCTTGGATCAGAACTTATGGCACCAAACTATTCTTGAGAATTCTAACCTCCTTTCCCCACTGCCATCAATTTGGCACAATGTCCCTCATCCAATAATATATTTTCCAGAGCTAGCTAAAACTCTCCTGTTAACAAGCCACTCTTTTGAGACTAAGCATTGCACTCACTGGGTTCCTTATTCTTTTAAGATGGACCAACTTCAGCACATCCCCTTCCCAACATATATATATATACACAGTTAAGTGTAAATAAACCTATCAGATCCCTTTTCATGTGAGAGAGGACTCAGGTCAGGGCCCCAGTGCTCCTGTAGAGACTGGAAGGGACTAAAGAGATGCGAGTTACTGTAGCCAAACTTCTCTAATTTCATCATTTTGTCCATTTGGTTTCACAGCCAAAGGTTTGGATTCCCATTCCCTAGGGCTGAGGAGATATTTTAAAAAATATTTGTTGTGCCTCTGGAGATTGCTTTATCCATTTGTTCATTCCTTTCCAAAAAAGAGTAGGAGGAGGAAGAGGAAGAGGAGGAGGAAAAGTAACTCACACAATATTTAGCACTATGTTGTTACAAAGCACTTTCCATATTCATTTTCTTATTCATCTTCACAACATCTTTGTGAGATATACAGGGTTTATGCTATATTCTTTTGTTATCTAAAGAAATCAAATGTAGAACATAAATTGTTAGACCTAAGTGAGACCTGGATATTATAGAAGAATAGGACATTGAATGTTAGAGCTGAAAGTTTTAGTCCACTGGAAAGGATATTGTCTTCTGTCAGATGGTAGAGATTCAAGGATCCAATAATAGAAGATAAGAATATAAGATATTAGAAATCATCTACTCTAGTTCTAAACCTGGGGTTCATGAATTTAAAAAAACCAATTGAACATTTGAACAACTAAATTTCAAAATAGTTTATTTTCTTTGTAATCCTATTAATTTCATTTTGCTTATTTAAAAGCATGGTAAGAAGGAATCTATGATACAAAAAAAAAATTAAGGACTACTCATCTACTCTTATTTCTTTTTCCACAAATAAGGAAACTAAGGCTCAGAAGGGAAATAACTTGTTCTTTTGGTTACAGAGCTAGTTTAAATTTCAGAACGAAAACTCAAACCCATATCCTTTGAACACCCTCCCTCCCCCAAACCCTTACCTTCTGTTTTAGTATCAATTCTAAGACAGAAGAGTGGCAAGGGACTGGCAATGGAGGTTAAGTGACTTGCCCAGGGTCAAATAGCTAGGAAGCGTCTGAGGCCAGATTTGAACCCAAATCTTCTCAACTCCAGGCCTGGCACTTTATCCACTGTGCTACCATAGCTGCCCCTATGTTCTCTAACTTATAAGACCTGTTTCTTTCCACAGTGGTATGCTTCCTTAGTTCATGTCCACCTTCAGTGGCTTTCCTCTCTCACCTACACCATTTGAGTCTTCCTTAAAAGCCAGTTCTTATCTGTCTTCAGGTTTTCATATCAGTACACAAAGAGTATAAAGAGTAGGTAGGCTTCACAGCAGTGTTATTGCCCCCATTCATTCCTCTTCCCCTTTCTGCCCTCTTGGAGGTTTCTCTTTCTAATGAGCTTGCTCCCATTGGACTCTGTCTGCTTCTGAAATGGGAGACATCCATGGACTTAAGTAGCTTTTCTTCCTCCCCTTCTTCACACCATTCTCTCATATGTAGAGGCAGATGTATGTGAATACAGGCAGAATAATGATATTCCATAACTTTTACATTTATAAATCACTTTCCTTATACTTCTCACAGAAAGCTTGAATATTATCCAAAAGCATTTGTGTTCCAATTTTATATATGAGGAAACTGAGGCCTAGAGAGAGGTTAAATGACTTTCCTAGTTCCACATATCTAGTAAATTCTAGAACCAAGACCAGTCTTCCTTCTATTTATCATCCAGATAATTTAGCATCTGCCTGCCTCCCACCACCGATACAGTAGTGTAAATAAGTATAAATGAAGTCAGGGGTGTTCCTCTCCACCCCCTGCATTATGCAGAAGCATCTATCTGTAGGAATAAGGCCAGCATCTTCTTACTCCACTCCCCAATCACCTCACCATTGTAGAATTGTACATCACCATTAATGCAGTCAAAATAGAATCCTACACCTATCTACCTCCCACTCCCACTCCCACCAAAATGGGTATGATTGCCCAAGAGCAATAAGTAGGTGCTGCTCTTTCTCACCATCCTCTTACTAACCCTCACCATGCCCCAACTATACAGAGATCTATCTCAATCTGAGTAGAGGCAGCAGATACTCTTCTTCCTGCTCTCCTGTTCGACTGCATACAAAATTACATTCATGCATTCATATTACACCCAGCTCAGGACAGACGTATATACATCTCTAGATGCAGAAATGCATCTTTCAGAATACAGTCAGCAGGTATTCCTGCTTCCCCTTCCCCCAATTCCAGTGTACACATCTGTATAAATGTGATCAGAAGACAATCCCACACCAGGACACCCTCCATCTATCTTCCCTGCCCCACTCCACCCCCAAAGAGGGGGATCTACCGTCCTTAGAGGTAAAGTCAGCAAATATGCCTCATGCTCTCCCCCCCGCTTCATGCTGTGCACATCTGTATGAATGCAGTTAAAAGATAATTCTATACCTGTCTGTCTCACCCCATCTCCCTTCCCGCTCCTACTGTGCAAGGGTATACTGTGTAGTCAGCAGGTTTTTGTCTCCTTGTCACCAGACCCTGGGAGCTGGCATTAGGAGGTGCTTTTCTGAGAGCCATTCAAACCCCTTTAAATAAAAGCTTTATTAACAGGAAGGCTGGAAATAGGTATGGAGAAGTTCCAACAAAACAAGCCTACTTCAACCACATGGTAAACATGGCTCCTTTCAGGCATCACTGTGGTCTTGTAGCTCCTTTCCTTGGGATCTGCTTTACATGACTGGTTGATAAGGGCAGAGAACCATTGTTTTACTTTTTTACAAACAATCATAGAATAACAGCATTGGAGGGACCCTAGGGGTTATCTACTCCATTCTCCCACTAAGTATAGGAACCCTTTCTACAGTGTCACCAAAAAGTATCTGTTTGGCTTCCTTTTGAACATCTTCATTATCAGAAACTTCACTACTACATAAGGCAACCCATTCCATTATTAGTTCTCATTGATAGAACATTTTTATTTGTTTTGCATTGAAACCTAACACCTAATACAATTCCCAACCCATACTTCCATCTCACTGGTGGTTCTAACTGTATATCCTTGAATTAATTGCTTTCCTTCTGGGCTGTATTTACATCATCTGTAAAATTTAGAAATTGGACCAGTTAATACCTAAGATTCATTGTAGATCTGACATTCTGTGAGTTGATCAAACATTAAATAAGCAAGCTTGAGGTGAAAAGCCCCAGTCCTGGTTGGATTGTCTAGAGACACATAGAAAATAACTTTCACAGGTTTCACAGGGCATTCATTTCAAATATTTGAAGACAGGTTTCATGCGGCTTAAATCTTTTCTCCAGCTTGAACCTCTTATACCATACTAGTATGCCCATATCAGTATTGTAGGGTTTCCAAATATTTCTTTATTCTGTTCTCCCTCCTCTGGAGGAATGGTTTAGTGGAAAGATCATAAGCCTGGAGTAAAAAGACCCAGGTTCAGGTCCTAGTTCAATCATTTACTAGTTATGTGACCTTGGACAAGTCACTTTTGTCTCTCTGAGCCTAGTTTCCTTACTGAATGACTGATTATCTACCTCACAGCTTATTAGGAAAGTTCTTTGCAAATTATAGCAATGGATACTATTCCAGTAGTTAGTAAATATTTTATTCTCTTAATAATATGGATGGGGGCAAATATTTGCTTTGGTGCTAAAAGCCTCACCCTGACCAGGAGGGGGCACTGTAGGATAACTCACAAAAGGACCACCTAAGGGAAAAAAGAGCCAGGACATCAATTAATTACACGTTCCCGCTGTCATTCATTATTCTGTATTGAAAATCCCTAAGAAAATGGAGGATGTACTAGCCCATTAAAGTTTGGAAGCCTGTTACCCATAAGGAAAGTCTGGATTGGCCTGTCTTGCAGGAAGAATTGAGCTCAGGGCTGTGGGAATCATAGAATAGAGCTAGAATTCAATTTAATTCAAAAAGCATTATTGTCTGCTATGTGCAAGACATCGTGCTGGTGCTGAGAATATAAAGACAAAAACAAAGTGGCCCCTGCCCTCAAGGAGCTTATTTTCTACTTGATATGATGATTAAATATGGGTTTTCAGAGCTGGAAGGAGCATTAGAGATCTTTTAATTCAGTGAAGCAGAGCTAGAGAATAAAGAGATCTTTCTGTGGGGCACCCATGGGAATGATGACCTATCTTACAAGTGAGAAAACTGAGGTTCCACTAAGAAAAACAACTTGCTTCAGGTTATACAGCTAACAAATCTCAGATATAGAATTTAAACCCCAACTTTTTTGGTTCCAAGTCTAATGCTCTTGCCACTAACCATATCACATGATGTGATGGATGTCGGGGAATGTGGGGGAAAGGCCCTGCGTTTGGATTCCTTCTTCCTGGGAAAGCATCTATTAGGGAGTGCCACCCAGCTGCCTTAGTCAGGCAGAGTCTGCACTGAGCAAGTCCTTTCTCCATGCTGATGTATTAGAGCTTGACTTCTGAGGACCAATCCTCAGCTAAAAATTGCTGGTTAAAAGGAGTTAGCTTAGTAGCAAACATATCTCAATACCCCTTGGTAAATTGTGCTTGATGTGATAATTCCCAACCAATATTGGGCCTTAAGTCATTATTATGCTAAGGAAAGTGTTGTTGAAGTTTAAATTTATCGGGCTGTGAATAATTTTCTGTCAACTTGGGATTATCTCATTTAATCTCAAAGGCACTCATTCCCTCTCTATCTAAGGTTTCAAAAACATTTGTCTGATTGCAATCCATTGCTCTCTGTTGTCAAATAAATCTCCTGTACATACGGAGAACCAGGGATGGGAAATGTGAAACTTAGGAGATTTATTGAAAGTCTCATACTCCAAACTCTTAGTGCCATAAACATCTCAATCCTCCTTGATGAAAGGGGGAGGGAGAGGAGAATTCTAACAGGGGAAGCATATTAATTCCTAATGAGAGGCAGAGCACAAGGAGAGTGGTTCAGTTGGCACATCAATGAATGTGAAACTGAGGAATAAGATTTAAATTTTGGTTTTGAAGTTACTGGTTGTATGACTTTGAGCTCTCCAGACCTCAGTTTCCTCATCTATAAAATGAAGCTGCCAGGACTAGATAACTTCTAAGGTCTCTTCCATCTCTAAATCCAAGGATGGCAGCATAATTATGGGCAAGATCCTTCCCATCAAGATTCTGAACATGAGGACATGACACTGAGGGACAATTTGGGAGAATCCAGAAATGCTCTTTCTGATAACCTCAAATGGTTTAAAATAAAAACTTGTTTTCCCAATAAATTCTATAATTTTCAGTTGTTTTCCATGACTCAAATCTTTCCTTAATTCAATCCATCCTTCATATTGCTGTGAAATATTCCTAAAACAAGTCAAGCCACTCTGACCAGTAGAAGTATGGTATAGCAGATGGAGTATAGGAATTGGAATCCAGAAAACTTAGGTTCATCCTTTCCCAAGGAACTTACTAGCTTTCTAGCCCTGGACAAATCACCCACCCTCTCTGAACCTCAGTTTCTTGATCTGTAAAAAGAGGAGGTTGAATGTGATGGCGGTTGGACTTAATGGCCAGCTTGATCCCATCAAAGCTCTAAGTCCATGATTTTACTATGTGAACCCTCCATCTGCCTCAATAAATTCTAGGGGCTGCCTATTACCTTTAGGATCAAATGTATGCTCTTTTGTTTGACATTTAAAGCTCTCTATAACATGACCCAGTCCTATCTTTCCAATTTGTTTATATATGTATGTTTCACAACCATACTGTCAAGTCAACCAGCATTTATTAAACATCCTTGTTCCAGGAATAATGCTAAGTGTTTGGGATACAAAGGGGGAAAAAAAAAATCGCTGCCCACAAGGAGCTTAAAATCTCCTGGGAGAAACAAAGTGCAAACAACTATGTACAAACAAGATATTTTGGTGATAATCTCAAATGTAAGACATTAGCATTAAAGTAGAATTTTTTATAGGAAGTAGGACTTTAAGCTGAGCTTTAAAGGGAGACAGAGACAGAGGGGAATTTGACATTTCACACACAAGATACTTTATCGCCTGTCTCTGTCTCTTTGCATGGACTGTTCCCCAAGCCTAGAATGTTCTCCTTCTTCACCTTCACCTTTTAGAACGACTGGCTTCCTTCAAGATTTAGTTCAAATACATGGGGAACAGCCAGTGAAAATTCCCAGAGTTGGGAGACAAAAGTATCTTGTTCAAGGAACAACAAAGAGAACCAGTGTCACTAGATCACAGATTATGTTAAAGAATACAATATATAAAAAGACTGGGAAAGGGGTGTGTGTGGGCAGATTATAAGACTGCCTATAGTGTATCATTGTTCTCCATGGTCTTCTAACACATCCTTTCCAGATAAAATACACCTTATCTCGGTGAACTACCTTCCTCTCAGACAACCCAAATCATTCAGAGTGTGATTCAGTGATATGTATCTCAATCTAGTTTTGGTGAAGAAGCAGAGGTAATTATAGGATTTTTTAGAGGATCATCAAATTTAGAGATGAAAAGGACCTTAGAGGTCATCTAGTTTAATATTCTCATAAGATAAGGAAATTAAGGCTTAATGAGGTAGAGACTTCCCCCAAATTACAAGGTAGTAAGTAGCAGAGTCAGAATTTGAATCCAAGTTCTCCAATTCCATATCCATATTATTTCTACTTTGTCATGAGTTAGGCAGGAAAGGAACTTTATAATTATCTAATTTAACCTACTCATTTTCCAAAGACAGAAAATGTGGTCCTAAGGAGGAAGGTCACTTTCCTAAAGACATATAACAAAATAGTGGCAGAGTCAGAGTTAAAACTCAGATTCTCTAAATAAACCAGGAGTCCTAGCTTTCAGCTTTTATACTCTGTTGTGTAATTCCTTAGTGTAATTGTTCCCAAACAGTGGGCCTTAACAGGTTTGCGAATTTTTTTTAACCTTAAAAAATGGGCCCTGGGGCAGCTGGGTAGCTCAGTGGAGTGAGAGTCAGGCCTAGAGACAGGAGGTCCTAGGTTCAAACCCGGCCTCAGCCACTTTCCAGCTGTGTGACCCTGGGCAAGTCACTTGACCCCCATTACCCACCGTTACCACTCTTCCACCTATGAGACAATACACCGAAGTATAAGGGTTAAAAAAAAAAATGGGCCCACACATTTGAAAAGATTGAAAACCACTGCATTGGTGCTCCTTCCTTCTTGGGGAAAGTTACCTCCTGAATAATTCAACAAAATTTGTCAGAATGCCTTTGACCCTGTACTTATTCTGTCTCACTCAATTAGCAAGGGAGCAGGTTGTTAGCTCCTTGTCCTGAAGGCTCTTCTGAAGTGTCAGGTAACAGTGATATGATCCATACCCTATAGGGTTGGAGTAGACCAAATATGGTGTGGGGAAAATCATATTTTCTAGAGAGTCAACATGGCTTCCTAATATTTTAAGGGGGGGAAAAACCCTCAAAGAACACTGGTTTGGAAGTCAGAACATCTGAGTTCAAGTTCTGGCTCTTTCATTTCATCCATAGCTATGGATGTCCATGAAACTTCTGTGAGACTATTTCCTCAGCTGTAAAATGACATTGAATTCAATAATTTATAAGATACTATCCAGCTCTAACTTTATGTTCTACATTTCACAAGTCATTCAACAAGCATTTACTAAGTGTCTGCTGGAAATACAAAGAAAGACAAAAAACAAATGGAAAAAACTAGTCCCTCCTCTCAAGGAGCTCATAGTCTTAATATAAACAACTTGCAAACAGCTCTGTACAAATAATATAATTGGATAAACTGGAGATAAGGAAGGCCCTGAAATTAAGGAGGATCAGGAAAGATTTCTTAGAGAAGGTGAGGCTTTAACTGAAACTTGAAGGAAGCCAAGAAAACCAGTTAGCAAAGATGAGGAGGAGGAATTCCAGTCTTGTGGAGGGAGATAAGGGAGAAATAAGGTCTAAGAAGGTAGAAAAGAATCAGGTTATGTAGGGTTTTAAAAGCCTAACAGAGGATTTTATGTTTGATCCTGGAAATACAAGGAAGCTCCTGGAGTTTATTGAATAGGATGGTAACATGGTTAGACCTAGGATTTAGGAAGGTCATTTTAATAGCCAGGTGGAGGATGGATTGGAGTGGGAAGATATTTGAGGCAGGGGGACCATCCAGAAGTGATCAGGGCTTTCGCCAGGCAATTTGTCAGAATGCCTTTGACCCTGTACTTATTCTGTCTCACTCAATTAGCAAGGGGGCAGGTTGAGAAAAAGGGGAAAATATGAGAGATATTATGAAGGTAGAAATGACAGCTTGGGAATTGATTATATATGAGAGATGAGTGAGGAATCAAGGATGGCTTTCTAAGATGTGAGTCTAATACCTAGGAAGATGTAATGGAGAGCACAAGAAAAAGGGAGGGTTGGGTATCAGGGGGAAGTGATGAATTCAGTTTTTGACATGTTGAGTTGAAGTTGTCTACAGGATATCCAGCTCAAGATAGCAGTTGAAAATTCAGGCTGGAGGTTAGCAGAGTCTTTCATGTTGATAACTCAATTTAGGGCAGTGATTCCCAAAGTGGGCGCTACCGACTCCTGGTGGGTGCTGCAGCGATTCAGGGAGGCAGTGATGGCCACAGGTGTGTTTATTTTTCCTTTTAATTGCTATTAAAATTAAAAAAAATTTCCAGAGAGCTAAGTAATATTTTTTCTGGAAAGGGGGCGGTAGGCCAAAAAAGTTTGGGAACCACTGGTTTAGGGGAAAGAGACCTAGACTTGGAATCAGGAATATGAGGTGCTAAACTTGTATTTGCTTAACTTAGATTAAGGTTCTTCTATTCTCTTCATCCTGAGATTCTGAGACCTAGTGAGGAAGAAATGAAAGAGTAAGGCTACTCAGATAAATCTGGTAAATACATCTGCAAAGAGATGATCATTAAAACCTTGAGAGCTAATGAGATCACCAAACAAAATATTATAGAGAAGAGAAGGGCCCAAGACAGAGCCTTGGGGAATACCCATACCATAGTTAGTGGGAAAAGATCCATCAAAGGATAGGTAAGAAGAGAACCAGGAGAGAATGATGCCTTGAAAACCTAGAGAGAAGACTGTCCCAAGGAGGAGAATATGACAAAGGCTGCAGAGAGATCAAGGAGGATCAAAGTTGAGAAAAGGCCATTTGATTTGGCAATTGAGAATTTGTTTGATAACCATTCTGCATTCTAAGGTTCAGTCTAGCTCTTAAGAGTCTATGATTTTCACTTATATATTCTTTGAGAATTTCTAGATTCTTGCATGAGTCCACTTTGTAACTCCAGATAGCTATGAGTGATCCTGGTGCAGTGCTTGTGGCTTATTGGTCTTTTTGGCTGCATTGGACTGGTGTTTGCTCCCTCGTGTGTCTAAAGTAGGAAGACCTGGCTTCATATCTCCCCTCTGCCATTTACTTAAAAAAAATCTTTTACCTTCTGTCTTGGAATCAATGCTAAGTATTGGTTACAAAGCAGAAGAGTGGTAAGGGAGGAAAGTGATTATTTGCCCAGTTAAGGAAGTATCAGAGGCTAGATTTGAATCTGAAACCTCCTGTCTCTAGGCCTGGCTAGAGAACCACTTGAACTGCTCCTTTGCCATTTACTATTGGTATGACCCCTTTCTGGCTTCAATTTCCTTCTCTTGAAAATAAGGGAACTGAAATAGATAGATGACCTCTTTGATCTCTCTGGTCCCTGCTCTCAGCAAGCTGCCAGATCATCCCCATTAAAGTATTTATGGATTCTAGCATACTCCAATTGTGGGGTACTTGCTTTTTAATAAAACATTTTTAGAGAACAGAAAGCCCACATGCTCAAAGGTATGAATCTCTAATATGGAATTTCAAGCAAGGTGATAGACTAGTAGAGGAGGGTTTATTTAGTGTGTGGGCAGATCTGTACCCCTTAAAGGGCAAATTTAGTTGGTTTCCTCTTGTTATAGATAAAATATATACTAGTTGGGGATTGGGAGAAATGAGGGATCTGCCTGCAATCTAACCTTCCAGGACCAGGAAGCCTTTCTTTTAAAGCTGTGAAGACAAGATCTTGGGGTGTGAGAGAACCTAGCACATTCATCACTATAAACTGCTACCCATCTTGACAGCAAAACAACAGGAAAATTCTACACACACTTGTTGGCAGTACTTGTTGGCAGTGGCTGGGTAGGGTTCTTTCTTTACATGTTCAAACATTACTTTTTCTGCTATATTCAGGGAAATCTGTGACAGATGTTGCTATAATACAATTCATTTTTTTTTAAAGTGTCTAGAAGCCTCAGTGTATTGCAAATATGGTTTGAACTTTTGATGTAGTTTGGCATTCCAAAGGGCTAATTTTAGGTTACATTAACATAGCCTGGTACCCACTACCTAACCTCCCATTACTGAACTTTGTAGAGGAAAATTCAGCCTGAGATAAAGCCTTTTGCATATTTACTTATGTGATTGTGTGGTCTTGGTCTAGAAAATCTTGTGTGTTTATCTGTATTATTAATATGTGTGTAAATAGTAAATAAACATATATTAAGAACCTACTATGTGTTTGGTATGTTGCTAGGTGCTGGGGATACAATGAAAGACAAAAGACATTGCTATCAAGGAGCTAATAACAGTCTAATGAGGGGAAAACATGCAAACAACTATATGCAAACAAACTAGATATAGGATAATTTGGAAATAATCAACAGGGGGAAGACACTAGAATTGAGGAAAGACTTCTTATAAAAGATGGCTTTTTTCCTGAGGCATGAAGAAAGCTAGGAGGCAGAAACCTGTAAGAGGAAAAGCATGTGGGGAACAGTCCGTGTAAATGCTTCAGGTGGTGAGATGGAGTGTCATATTCGAGGAACAGTAAGAAGTCAGTATCTGAGAGCTGAAAGGTATATCCAGAGGACATCCTATCTGAACATATCTGATCAGGAAACCCTTTTGCAGTATTCCCAAAAAGTAGTCATCCAGCTTTCTCTTAAAGACCTCCAGTGACTCCCTACCAGAATAACTAATTTTAGCTATGCCAATAACTCATTTTAGGGGGGGAAGAGACCTAGACTTGGAATAAGGAACATCAGATGCTAGACCTGTATTATTTGTTTCCAACAAATTTAGTAACCTAGATTAAAGTTCTATTCTCTGGGACTAATTTTTCTCTTCTGTAAACTGAGGGGTTTGTATAAAATGACCCCAAAGGTCAATTTCAGTAGGAAATATTGTTCAACAAAGCTTTGTCTCAGTCTTTGCCCTGAGACTATGGGACCTCTCAGTGGGGCAGAGATGAAAGTAAGGAGCAGTAGCTCCTCTTCACCCCTATCCTAGTCCAGCCATTCACTTCCTACTTCTGCAGGAGTCAATCTGTCCCTTCTGTTATTATTGCAGACTCTGTCATATGTTAATTCCTGGTGTTTCTACATATCTTGTCTAGGCAAAATATGCAAAATATGCAAAATGATCCCTATGAATGCAAAAGTTGAGTGGTCTTTTCCTTCTCGTTTTTAATGGATGTCCAATTTTGGAGAATTTTTGGCTGTATCTCACCTGAAAGACATTATCTAAAAAACCTCTTGCCTTTTCATTCTTCTCCTGTATTTTTAAATTCATTCATTTTAGAGAGAGAGAGAGAGAGAGAGAGAGAGAGAGAGAGAGAGAGAGAGAGAACGAGAACACCCAGGCTTTTAATGGTGATAGGATGAGCCAGGAGATATGGGTTTGAATTCTGGCTTTACTGTTAACTGTGTTGTTGGAGAAGACATTTATGTCACTTGGCTTCAGTTTCTATCTTTGTAAAACGGAGCAGTTAGACTAGATGATAACAATAACAACTGGCATTTATTAAGCTCATTAAGGTTTACAAAGTACTTTACATATATCATATCATTTGAGTCACAACAACCCTATGAAGTTGACATTACAGGAATTATCCTCATGTCAGAGATAAGGAAAGGAAGGCATGCTTTGCCTGTGATCACAAGGCTAGGATGTATCATAGCTGGGACTTAAACCCAAAATTTCCTGACTCTGAGTCATCCATTATACCATGATGCTTATCATAAATACTTGACTGTTTATAAGGCAAAGACTTTTATGCATGGAGAAGTGTGCCAATTTCCACACTCTCTTCTAGCTGTAACATTTGTTCTAACATTATGTTTTGTAAAGTCCCTTCTAGTTGTAACCCTGTGTGATCTTGAATTCAGTTATTTGTATAGTGATTGTGTGTGTGCTTTGTTTTTAGTATAGCAGGGCCCACACACATTTGTTTATATTGTTGAGAGTGGATTTCTTAAAAAGAATTCCTTGAGGACAGAGGACATTTTTGGCATTGCTAACATCCCAAATCTAACCCTCCTATGGCAATCAAGGACAGAGATTCCAGAGAACTGTTTGTTTTGAGCCCTGGGAGAGCCTAGCTGGCTTAGGGCCGTAGCTTCTCCAGACATCTTCCTTGCCTTTGATTGGGAGTCCCTGGGTATACCCATGACAGCTAATGCCCTCTGGAGGTTCTGTTTCTACACCACCCCAAAAGTCCCTACAACTCATTAGCTCTGCCAAGTAAGTATTCACAATCCTCAAAAGTCTCATTTCTTCCCACCAAGCTGGTAATGAGAGCTGCGCTGGTTCCTTCTGGCAACAACAATTGTAAAAACAATGGGAAACAGAAGGAAAGCAAGATTTTATTGTGATCTTAACTCTTAGACCCTTCACTCTGGTGTGCTGCCCATGCCCCACACTCTTATTACTCAGCTTCAAAACTCTCCACTGCAGAGTGATCAGTGATCATTTTTGATGACAAGCCTTCTTTGCTCTGGCCACCATCTCTCTCTCTACTCCCATGATAATCAAGTAAATCTACCTTCTTCTTGGCTTTCTCTCCATTCAGTCTTATCTAAGCTTCAAGGACCATATTAAATCTAAACTTTTCCAGGAAGCCTCTCCCAACTACCCAGGCTCACATGTTGCATCATCTTGTGTGCTTGACTAAATATATCACCTTCTAGAGAGCAATATCCACAGGACAAATATAATATTGGCATTTGGTTGTATTAGTTATGGCAAATATCCAAACCAAAGAAGGAAGTAAGGTGAGCAGCTGGATAGCTCAGTGGATTGAGAGCCAGGCCTAGAGATGGGAGGTCCCAGGTTCAAATTTGACCTCAGACACTTCCCAGCTGTGTGACCCTGGGAAAGTCACTTGACCCCCATTGCCCACCCTTACCACTCTTCTGCCTTGGTGCCAATACTGTGTATTGGCTCCAAAACAGAAGATAAAGGTTTACAAAAAAAAAAGAAGGAAGGAAGTTCAGTTTTTGAGAGCTACAGACATATCTCAGGAGAGGAAGTGGATTGGAATGGAATATATGTCGAAGTGGTATAATAATCACTGATATTTCCAAATCCTACTGTGATGCCTCACTGTGGTATGGAAGTAATCTGGGATTGTATTTTCTCCATTTCATTTTACTTTTTTCAATTAATAAGCATTTATTTAGTCCCTTTTACCCTATCCCAATTGAAAAAAACAAAAAAAGGAAAATAAACGAATAATGCAGAGTTGATGCATTCTTGCATTGGCCATGTCCAAAAATGTCTGTCTCCTTTTGTATCTTATATCCATCACTTTTCTATCAGCAGGAGGAAAGCATTCTTCCTCCTCAGGCTTCTAGAATCATGGTTGGTCATTCTATTGATCAGAGTCCTTAAATATTTGAAAACATTATTATATAAAGTATTCTTTGTTTTGCCTGTTTTAGTTTATATTAGTTCATACTAGTCTTCCCAGGTTTCTTTCTTTCTTTTTTAAAACCCATACTTTCCACCTTAGAATCAATACTGTAATGTTGGTTCCAAGGCAGAAGAGCGGTAAGGCCTAAGCAATAGGGGTTAAATGACTTGCCCAGAGTCACACAGCTAGGAAATGTTTAAGGCCAAATTTGAACCCAGGACTTCTCAGGTTTCATGAAAGGATCCTTTTCATAATTTCTTACAGCACTTACAATATTCCATTAAATTCTTATTATAATTTGTTTAGCCATTCTCCCAATTGAAGAGACACTCCTCCTTAGTTCCCAGTTGTTTGTTGTGGTTTTTTTTTTGCCTCTACAAAAAGAACTGCTATAAATATTTTTTGCATCTATGGATGCTTTTCCCGTTTCTTTGATCTCTCTGAGAATATGTCTAGAAATATGATCACTGGGTCAAAGGGAATGTAAAGTTTAGTGACTTTTAGATATTATTCCAAATTGATTTTCAGAATAGCTGTACCAACTCACAGCTCTACCAATGGTTTCTTAAAATGCCTATTTTACCCCACATCACCTTCAACATTTTTCATTATACTTTTTTGATCATCTTTGCCAACCAGATGGGTGGGATAAAGCCAGCTCAGATTTACTCTAAATTGTATTTCTCTAGTTATTTGTTATTTATAGCATTTTTCATTTAGTTATTGATATCTTGGATTTATTCCTTTGTCCTCCTCTCACTTGAACACATTTATCAGTTGGAGAATTATTCTGATTCTTATAAATTTGAATCAATTCTTTATATATCTTAGAAATGAGACTTTTTATTGGAGAAACTTCCTATAAAGATTTCTTCCTCACTAAATTGTTTTCCTGCTAATTCGACCTGCATTTTGTATTGTTTGTGCAAAACCTTAAAATTTCTATGTATCAAAATTGTCCATTTTATCTTCCATGATCCTCTTTGTCTTTTGTTTGGTCATGAATTCTTCTATCCATAGTTCTGAAAGGAAATGTCTTCCTTTCTTCCTCTAATTTGTTGTTTTTTTCCTTAGGTCCTTATGTTCTATCCTAGTAACAATCTAAGACAAAAGATCAGTGGCCAGGCAAACAGGGTTAAGGGACTTGACCAGCTTAGGAAATGTCTGAGATCAGATTTGAACCCAGGTCCTTGGGCCTGGCACTCTATTTACTGAGCCACCTCGATACCCCCTCTAATTTGTTTTTGATTATGATCTTTTTTTATATTTGTCATTTATTCAGTTAGAGCTAATCCTATTATATATTGTAAAGCATTGTTCTAAACTTAATTTCTTCCAGACTATGTTCCTATTTTCCCAGCAGTTTTGGGAGAACAATAAATACTTCAGATTTTCAAAGACAATGGCAGCCAGGCTTCTAGGCTTGAAAGGTTTCAAATACAGCTTCATAAATACAGAATTTTTAGGCAAAGTCAGTATGTGGTCATTATTTTTATTAGGGAGAAAATGGAGAACTGCAGATATCAAGAAAGGTTCCTTGTAGGAAGAAGCAATTGAGATGAGTTTTGAAAGGAACTAGGGCTTCTAAGAGGTGTAAGTGAAGAGAACAGTCAATGTTAAAAGCTTACCTCCAGCCTTAACACAATGTTTTTGGGTCCTTTCTATCTCTTAATATTTTGTATCCTAATGAAGGGATTCTTAATTTTGGGTCAATTGATACCATTCCCCCACAAGGGATCCATGAGTTTCAGGGTTACTACACTTGGATGTGAAATATACACATATGTATATTTTATATACATTAAACATATTACGATACATATATTAAATTGTTATACATGTATTTCTTTTCATTAACCTATGTTAATTATATGTTAAAATATATTCTAAATATGTTACATATATTATATATTCATAACTGTGTTATTCTTTTCACCAACCAATATATTATATATTTAAATGTATTAAATATATTTTATATGTATTTATAAATATGCAAAGAGGAGGGAATGAAACATTACATGTACAAGCAGGTAGTAGAAACAGTCTCTAGTTTATATAGTCGAACCTTTGAGTAGCACTTAACTTCTAAACATTGAATTGTTATTCGTCATTGCCCTCTGGGAGCTCACTATTTCCAGCAGAGGGTCTTAACCTGGCATAAATGAGCTTGTTCTCTTTTAGTATTTTGATAACTGTATTTCAATATAATTGGTTTCCTTTGCAAAAGTACATTATTCTGCAAAAGGGGACCATAGGTTTCACTGGACTGCCAAAGAGATATCCTTGTCAAACAAAAATGGTTAAGAACTCCAGATTTAACAGAACTATGTATGGATCCCTTCTGTCATATAGTTACTTCCATAATTTACCTGGCTAATAAGTAGGAAAGAGAGTCCACCATGCTCAAGATCCATTTGTTAAAAATACCTAAATGAGATGATTAAGTTCTTTATGATTAAATCCCTCATTAAAATTCAACCCTTTCTGTTTTCTGGACTTCCAGTCAGGGCTTGCATTGTGTTTTTGACATAACTTTGAGAACACCGGTTGTGTTTCTTCTCAGGATGGGGAGTCACATCTTAAGATCCAGAGCTGAAACAGACTGTATCATCCAGGTCTATCCCCATATTTTACAAATGAGGAAAATGATAGGCAGTGAGGGGGAAATGACTTGACTAGTCACATAGCTAGTTGTTTTCCTAGCCAGGTCTCCTTACCAAATCCAGTGTTCTTTCACTCTCCCCCAGCCCCACCACCTGCTATTGCTTCCAAAAGTCCCCAAGAGCTCTAACCAAGGCAGGTTGGAGGAACCTCTATCTTGGGTATTTACTCATGGGCCAAAGAGCAGATCAAGACATACTGAGCCAAGGCTCGGAAACCTGGGGATAGAGGTTCCTTCATTCCACAAAGAAGATTCTTAAGATAGTATAGCTGCTTTACAGCCTGACCTATAGCTCCAGTTGAGGCAAAAGTTATTTGAACCACATTTCCAGAAAGGTCAAGGAACCAGAAAGTAGTAGAATCTCCTTCCTTCTGTGCCTTGCTGCCCTCCTGTCTTCTTTAGTTCCTAAACTCTTTGTCAGACCTTGCTTTTCTGTCTTTTTTAGTACCTAAACTCTTTGCCAGCCTTGCTTTTCTGAGTAACCTAAACTGAAGGAGATAGGAGGAAAGGAAAATGGATATTAGGGATATGTATGGTTTCCTATAAATATGGCAGAAAGAGACCTGTCTCTTCTGTCTATGTTAGAATTGAGCAAATTAATTTGAGGAGGCCAAGACTAACCAAAACAATTCAGAAAAGAATATTGGCCTGGGAGTTAGAAGACTTGTATTCTAGTTCTGACTTGGCTATTTATCAGCCATGTGACCTTGGGGAAAAGTGGTACAAGTCCCTTATTCTTTACAGATATTATTTTCCAAAACTGTAAAGTGTAAAGGGAAATATATACATATGTGTATATAGACACAGGTGTTATATGTATGTATATAACATATACACATGGATATACATACATATATATTTTTTAAATTTAATTTAATAATTTAACCACTCAGTGACCCCAGACAAATCTCTAAATCTTACAAAAGAAAAGAAAAAAGAAAAAAATGCACGTCAGGTGCTAATCTACTTTGATGGAGAGAATTTCTTCATTGAGAATTTTTTTATTCCAGGAAAAGCATAAGGCCGATCCAGAAATATTTCTCTATCCAGCTGTAGTGCCAAAATCTGGTTGTACTAGACTTTGAATAGTTCTTTTAGGACTGAAATTCAGTGTTCCACTGCTTTATTTGCTAAGGGCTACTTCCCATCATCCTACTTTCTCTGCTGTACCATTATATGTTCTAAAATCTCTTCCAGACATGTATTCTATGTTCTAATGTTCTTTGTCTAAAATTACATGTCTAGGTCACAGTCTAATGTTCTATGTTCTGTGGATCATTTCATCTGTAACATTCTGTGAGGCTATCAGAAACTTTCTTCCTGACATTAGGGACTGAGGTAGCACAGAAACCCTTGATCCCAGATGCAAAGAAGGGGATAAAAGTGACTGCCAAAAGGGAAAGGGTGTCAACTTCACAGTTCTACTGAGAGCCAGGCAGCCAATGACACAACCGTGGTTATCCTTTCCCAAAACCTGCCCGGCTTTGTGCCTGCCTGAGTTCTATTAGCATATTCAGCAGCAGGGGCCATCACAGGGACTGTCATAGACCTCATTTTTCTTATTGTGTTACTCAGATAAAGAGGAAATGTAATGTTCAGATTATGTAGAACATTAACTCTTCAGAATAAGCAAATAGCCCATTGGAGTGGTGCCATTATCTCCCAGGCTCATGGGATAGTATGTTATCCACATAATAACATACTACCCAGATAAAATCTAATATTTGAAGTCATCTTGGAGTTTGTCTCCCTCTTCTCCCTGCTTCTCACCACCATCTGGGTCAAGTATCCCTTGATAATTGAAAATTTGTATCTCAGGGCAGTGAAACATTGGCGGTTATGAGCAGATCTATCAGATTCAGGGGACCTTTCCTGGAAAACTGATGAGAAATGACCCAGGATTTATTCTGAGTAGACAACTAGCTGTCTTTGCAGCATTCCTATCCTAAAATTTCATAGTCTTTTATTTGGGATAGGCAATCGTTTAATGAACATTTAAGAAGCTAGGTATGGTAGGCCATACAACAAAAACTGCCACAGTGTCTATTCTCATTGTGTTCACTGGGGAAATAAAACATGAATAGAGAAAACTATAGAGGAAGAGTGGAAAGAACCCTAGAGTTTTGGAAGCAGAGGGTCTTGGTTTGAATCCCTACTCTGTGACCTTGGACAAATAACTTAATAGCTCTGGACCTAAGCTTCCTCATTTATAAAAGGAAGGAATTAGACTAGATTAAAAAAAAAAAAAGATCTCTTCAGCTTTAAGGTCCATGATCCTCTGATGATAAAAGGCAGTCTATGAAAGTGTAGTTAAGTAGATCCAAGCTATTATACCAGCTATCTAGGAGGTGCACTGGATAGAGCTCTGGATCTGGAGGTAGAAAAACCTGAGTTCAAATTTGATCTCAGACACTTACTAGCTGTGTGACCTTACACAAATCACTTAACCTCTATTTTCCTCAGTTTCATCATCTTAATAGTAGCTGCCTCCCCAGGATGTTGTGAGGGTAAAAATGAGTTATGTAAAGGGATTTGAAAACCTTTACATGCTATATATAAAGACTAGTTATTATTATTATGAGGTTCTGAGAAAAGAGAAAACACTTCCATGGTTGTGTGTTGGGGTGGGAGGATAGAAGGGGAAATGATCAGTGAGGACTTCTTATAGGAAGCAT
Source organism: Gracilinanus agilis (assembly GCF_016433145.1). Classification (NCBI taxonomy): domain Eukaryota; kingdom Metazoa; phylum Chordata; class Mammalia; order Didelphimorphia; family Didelphidae; genus Gracilinanus; species Gracilinanus agilis. Next base: position 322,523,249 of record NC_058131.1, on the reverse strand, counting down.
CATTTGACCTGATCTTTCCCTTAAAAAGGAAAAAACTCAAGTCTTAAAGGAACATGGAGAGTGAGAGGGTCCCACTTTCAGTCTTAGCTGACAGATCTCATATTTATCAATTAACATCTTAGCTGTGGATGCAATGGATGAAGTTCTGAACTTGGAGACAGGAAGACCTGGGTTCAAATGCTGCCTCAGGCACTTCTTAGCTATGTTATCATGGATAAGCCACTTAATCATTTTGAGTCTCTATTTCCACATCTATAAAATGAGGATAATAATAGCACCTACCTCCTAGGGTTGTTTTAAGGAGAAAATGAAATCATTAAAGCTGGGCTGAAGCACATATTGGTGGTGGTGTTCTTGGGCTTACCCTACGTATACTTTGCTATTCTAGTATGGATATAGTTAAAACTGCTGTTCTCTCCACCCTCTGCCTCCCAGTTTTTGTATTTTCAAATTTTATAGCCCCTTTGGAATCATGGAATCATAGAATGAAAAGACTTTAAGAAAAGAGGATGTTAGACCAACCCCCCTCATTTAATAGAGAAGAAAATACTCTCTGGGATTTAATGACTTGTCCGAGGTCGTACAATGAATTAGTGGCAAAGTTAAAATGAACCCTCTGCTTTGACTGCATAACCAGAAATTTAGCTGTTAGAGCTCCCACCCACCCTTCATGGCTTCTATCTAGGTACTGGGAAGACCTGCTAGTTCTTGAGGGTGGAAGGAGGGCACCTGAGTTTTGATTAGCAGGGAGTCTGCTGTCCATTGAGCCTCCTTGAATGGCCATGACCTCATTTCAGTAAGATTTGATGAAAAGGTTCTGAAGTAAGGAGTTGGAGTTACAGTGGTCCCCCACCATACTCGAGGTTCTTGTGGCCCTTCTCCCTCCTTCACACAACACACAACACACACACACTCTATACACACAGGCAGACACTGTTGGGGGATGCAGAGGCAGGGGGTACTGGACTCTCCTTGCCCCACCCAGAGACCACCCCCTCCCCTCCCCTCTTAGTTGCAATCTGCTCTTCAGGCTGGTGGTTGCTATGGCAACAGAGGCTTAGGGGAGTCTCCCGTCTACGTCGCCCGGCTGGCCGTCGGCTGGAGCAGATGTGGGCTGGATCCAGCCCTCGGAGGGAGCTGGGGCCAGGAGCTCAGGAGCTGGAGCTCGAGCTGGAGGGAGCCTTGCTGACAGCAATGCGCATTGGCCCGGGCTGGGCGGGAGCCAGGGAGCCTGGGAGCCGGGAGTGCCCTCCCTCCGGGCCCCCTCCTCCGGGGCTGCCCTTCTTGTCTGGGAGGGCTGGGGGCTAACCTGCTCTCCTCATCTCCTGCCCGCAGGGCTTCCTCAGCCGCCGGCTCAAAGGCTCCATCAAACGGACAAAGAGCCAGCCTAGGCTCGATCGCAATAACAGCTTCCGCCACATCCTCCCTGGGTTCCGGAGCACGGACAATGAGAGGTAGGTAAGCCCCGCTAGTGGCCAGGGGGCGGTGTCTGGGGGAGGAGAGGGTGAAGGGGGGCACTGTATGTAAGGGGGGGTAGGTGATTGGATGGGCACTGGCCCCCACCTCCAGCCCCTTGACTAATGCTGTGGGGAGATGGAGGACGATTGAGAAGGATGCTTTTGATTTGGTTTAAAGAAGGTGGTACAAAGGGTCTAGGTGAAATGGACCTGGGTAGTGGGAGTGTATTTGGCCCCACCTTCTTTGTTCCTCTTCTTTGGTCTACCTTTCCAGGGTCATAGTTCCCCTGGGAAGAGTCATCAGCAGTTTTTGCTGACCTCCTGCCCCATGCCTGGTCCAGCACTGCCACCAGTGGTACCTGTGTTGGGGGATACTGTACAGGAATGGGGACTTTGACTGAGGCTTGAAGAGAAGTGGCACAGATTGATGCTGGGTAATGGGGGGCTTGGCCAGGAGGGTACAAAGATAAACATCCCTTTCCTCCTCAGTTCTGCTTTCCATCTTATTTTTCTTGGGTCATAGTCCATCCTGAGAGAGAGATGCCAGAGCCTCTCCTGGCTATATGTCCTGTCCCCTGCCCCTTACAAGTCTTACTTATAAATGATGTTAGTGGTAGGGGGAAAAGCAGGATATTATTGGGCCCCATACAGTATTGGGTTTTAGGGCTTTGGTTTGCAGGAAGCTAGCACAGAAAAAGCTAGTTGATTGGAGTGGGGAACAAGATTAATATCCTCTTTTTCATTCTTCTCCCTTGTACCTTTCTGGCAACAATCTCTCCTCCCCTCCTCCCCAATTTATGAAAAATTCTGTGCTGACCCTTTGCTACCCCCAACCTACAGTTCTTTTCTGCCACCTATAATGTCTTTGATAGGTATGAGAGCAGATACTAGACTAAGAGAATGCTTTGCATGGCACAGAGATGAGGGGGAAGGGGCAAGGGTTGTAAATGAGAATAGATGAGAACCTGGAAGACAGCATGGTGGAAGAGAACAAAGGTTGAAAGAAATTAAGCTCCTTGTTTTAATTATTTTGTCCTTTGAAGCTCCAGGTAGATAATTGTTAGCAGAATTGTAAATGTTAAGACATGTATGACTTTTTTAAAAATGTGGTATATATGCAGGGGGATAGGTGGGAAGGAGAGAGGTGTTGTTTCACCATCTCCCTGCCATTAAGCATCCTGGCCTTAAAGGCTGGAGTTATCTGAATCAGATTGGAAATATGTCTAAGTGCGCGCGTGCGCGCACGCACACACACACACACACTCTGTGTGTGTGTGTGTGTGTGTGTGTGTGTGTGTGTGTGTGTGTGAGAGAAAAGAATGGGAGGAGTACCTTTCACCTTCCCCCAACTGTGGATGAAGAACATGCCACAAACTTCTGGAACCCTGGAGAGACACAGACACTGGTGGGGCAAGGACACTGATAGACCCAGGAGAATGTTGCTTCATCAGGGAGAAGCATTCTCTTCTTAGGAACATTCAGTCATTATTCTAGTATTCCTTCTGCTGTCTGGAATACTCTGGATCTTGGACATGCACCACTTCTGTTTGCTTTGATGGGTGGTATTTGAATGCTTCTCAATACCTTGCCCTCATTACACACACTAGTGACCATTCTCTCAGAAGTACATTTTATGTTTAACCTCAGGGTATTTGTCATATGGGTCCTTGAGGGAAACTTGTAAAATAGTGACATAAAATGATAAAGTGGCTCCCCCTCTGGGGCCAGGCATATGGTGAGAGGAGGGAGCAGGGGGAAACTGTTCTCAGTAGGGCGCTGACTTGCCAAGGAACAGAGAAGGCAACTTTAAGGTATGTGGATAAGTCCTCTCTACCTCCGGAGTCTGCTGGTCATGTTTCTCCTTATGATGGGAAGTAGAAAGGAGAATTGCTCATTCAAAACCTTTCCAGGGTTGGCAGCAACCCTGTAGACCAAACAAGAAAGCTATTCCATTCCCCCTTTTGCCATGTCTCTTATGGATGAGCTGAGCATAGCTGGAGATGTGTTAGAGGTAGGGGGAATGAGGCTGGGTAGCTGTCAGGCTTATGAGGGAAAGAAAGCTGAAAGTAGCAATGGGAATTTCAGAGGAGATTTTTCTAGGCAAAGGCATGTCTTCTTATGCCCTTTGGTTGACCCAGTGGACACTGCCTCTCTAGGGCCCTTTTCTTTTATGACAGATGCCATCCCCTTACTATTATTCAACCTCTGCTAGAAGAGCTCTTGTCAGTTCCCAGTTGGGGTATTGTTTCCCTGAGAGGTGAAGGGATAGAACATTGTGTCTCCTGAAGCCTTTCAGCTAGTCTGAACCTCCTTTCCACCTACTTCCCTTCCCCAAATCCTTCTTCCTTGCCTTAGTCCCTTGTAAGCTTCCAAACATAGAAACAAGAAGCACATAGGCGGACTGAGTTGGATTTCTCACTCTTCCAGCCAATCCCCCACAGCAGACCAAGGCGTGTAAATTCTATATTATAGACCAGCTCTTCTAGTAGATTGAATGGGCATTTAAGTGACCTAAGAGCTTTCTCAGGCTGCATCCAATCTTCCTGTGATTCTGCCTTCCCCTGAGATATCTTGCCCAACCCATTCAGTGTCTCTCTCTCTCTCTCTCTCTCTCTCTCTCTCTCTCTCTCTCTCTCTCTCTTTCCCTGGAAACTGCTGTCTCCAAATGCATTTCTATTCATTCCAAGTCCACAGACAAACCCTTTCTAAACTGAGAAACCTCAATCGAAGACCTGGGCTCTCCCTGTGCCAGGGAGCTCCCATATATGGGGCTAGAGAGACTAGGCAGCTTGAGGCACTTGCTGTCTTTGTTACAGCCTAGCAACATTTTCAACTGCTCTGCCTCCCTGACTGAGGACCATGCCCACTTCCACGATTCCCTTTACTCAACAGTATACTCGGAGCATCAGGAGTCTCTGCACCCGTATGCAGGTGTTCATGTATGTACTCTGGCTATACTCTGGCCCTTTTTGGCTCTGGGACTATCCTATGGTACATCGATGGAGTGCAGCAGCACAGATGGAGGCCCAGCCTCTGTATGCGTTTCCACGTTTGTGAGCTTGCAGTGTGTATGTAATGATTCCCTCCTGTTAACAGGAATTAGGCAGCAGAAAAATGGACAGATACCTCCATTGTCAGCTGTGGCTTGTATGTGGACAGGGTCATAGGTGGAGGCGAGGCAAGGGTGATCTCCTTGGGTCTATTTAGTAGCAAATTTTGACGATAATGAGGAGAGTGGAGGGTTGAGGAAGTCTGAGAGCACCTACCTTACAGGACAGGCGAGGGATCCATTTCCTGAAATGATACTAAACACTAGCACTGTTAACAGGATGTCAGTCTGGCAGTGGTGCAGCATCGGATTATTAATTTTATATCAACAAAATCTGGTTCTGTGGCATTCTCTGGCAAAGAAAGAAAGCTCAGATTTCCCAAGTACAGTGAAAGAAAGACTCTGGGTAAGAATTATAGAATGAAGGTTAAACCTTAAAGCATTGAAAAGTACTTCAGAAATCATCTAGTCATCTAGACAGGGGCAGCTAGGTAGCACAGTAGATAGAGTACCAGGCCAGAGTCAGGAGGTCCTGGATTCAAATGTGGACTCCTACCTTGTGACCATGAGCAAGTCATTTAATTCCAGTCAGCTAGCCTTTATTATTCTTCTGCTTTAGAATCAATACTTAGTATCATTTCTAAGAAAGAAGGAAAGGATTATCTTAAAAATTTTTTTTACATTAAAATTTTAAAAAAATTTAAATTTCATTTAAAAAAGAAAAAGAATCATCTAGTTCTGGGGTTCTTAACCCCCTTTTTTTTTGCATGTAACAGACTCCTTTGGCAGTATAGTTTGAAACCTGAATCTTTTCTCAGAATAATGTTTTTAATATATAGCATTACAAAGGGAGCCAGAGGTTAGTGAAAATAAAGATATAACCATTTATCATATCCAAGGTTACAGACTCCCTAAATTCTATCCATGGATCCACTGGTGGTTGGTGCATTTCTGATAGCAAGCAACTTGTTTAAAGCCATATGATTAGTTAATGGCAGAAACAGATTGAGAACCTAGGACTCTTGCCTTCCAATTCCTTGTTCTTTTTATGACACCAGAAGTCATTTCCTCTTTGTGATCCTCAGTTTACTCAAAATAGGAGAGCTGGTGGTCCAAATGATCTCTAAGGTACCTTCTTCTTGTTCTAAATTCTTTGATCATTGGACCAAAGGGAGGATCCTGACCAAGGAAGGCATGTTGCAACCCGGCCCTGAAATAGAGGAGCTTCTGATGCTGTTGCACTCACTTCATCTTGCTATTGTAGAAAGAAAGAGGCAAATTGGTTTTAAAGTTAAGTTAAAGTTAACTTAAAGAGCTGGAAATGGTGGCTAGCTACGAAGAAGAGATTAATCCCCAATTTTTTTTTTTTTTGTAATATAGAGTGCTTTCAGGGAATCTGTCCTGTGCAGTCATCTCTCAACTTGGCCAGCCTAAACAAGCTTTATAAAATGAGAAGATGACTGTAGTTTGAGGGAATAGGACAAATTACTCAAGAAAGGGGGATGTTAAGGGACCTTTAGTTGTCAAAACCCTTGTTCAATTCTGAGACTGAATTCATGTAGATACTTCTCCTCAGAATTAGCAACCAAGGTCTGTGAATAAGATTAAGGTTTATAGGTGAAGGGGAGGATTTACTCAACAGGATAAGACTAGCAGGAAGAAAAGCAGGCCATTTGAACCCTGACTTTGGGGGAATTTGTCTCATTTCTTAGGGTAGTCCAAGATGTTGTTACAATCCACAGTCATTAATGAAGTAAGTTCATCTTTCAGAAACAGGACAATGAGGGAGAGAAGAAAGGGAAGAAGAAAGTGAGCATTTATACTATGCCTACTATGTGCCAAGCTCTGAGCTAAGTGCTTTACAGATATTATCTCACTTGGTCCCCATACCCACCCTGAGAGGTAGGTGTTATTTACAGTTGAGGAAATTGAGGCAAACAGGTTAAACAATTTGCCTAGGGTTACATAGCTGTCTGAGGCTGAATCTGAACTCAGGTCTTTCTAACTCCATTTAACTCCATCCACATAGCTGTCTTTGGCATTAACTAGTCTAATCCATACCAGAAGGAGAATCCCCTCAGCAATATATCCAACTGCAGGCTATATAGACTGCAGTAGAAAGAAACTCCCCAATCTCCTTCCATTTTTGGATTTTTTCTAATATTATGAAGGTTTTTTCTTTATAAAATTTAGATATGTCTCTTTTATAAATGTCACCTATCACTCCTTATTTTGTCCTCTGCAACCAAACAGTAAGTTTAAACACATACAGACACACACTCATAGTTCTTAAAATACTTGAAGACAACTATCATATTCCCCATCCCATACCCCATACCTCCAATCATGTCTTTTCCATATTATGCATCCCCAGATCCTTCAGCCATCCTTGAGAACCCTCTACTATCCTAGTCTCTTTCTTCTTGATGCTCCTTAGTTTTTTGTTTTATTTTTTTCTTCTTAAAATGAGCACCTAGAACAGAGTACTCCAAGTATGCTCGGACCAAGGCAAAGTACAGTGAGATCATCACCTCCCAAGTCCCCAGCTGGGCCTCTCAATGCATCTTGAGTTCCTGTTAGCTTTTTTGGTTGCCATCGTACATTGTTTCTGCTTCTAGTTTTCTAAACTAGTGCTGTCAAACTCAAATAGCAATGGGGGCTATGAAACCAATGGTAGGAACCATGTTGACTTAGAAAATCACATTAATGTTATCTATATTATGTTGCATTTTCATTTATTTTGCTATTTATTTTTCTTTTTGTTTTACACATTTTCATTTATTTTGCTAACATTCTCCAGTTATATTTTAATCTGGGCCCTATAGATTGGCACACTTGACATCTCTGCTCTGAAGTACTTGAATTAAGTTATCAGAATCTGTTAGCTGGCATCCCATGTGCTGACTTTTAGTAGCTGTGTTACTAGGACCGGTCATGTTAGCTCTTTGAGGATCAGTTTCTTCCTCCAGGAAATGGTGATAGCAATTTTTAACCCTATCAATCTCTAAGGCATGTAAACACTATAAAATGTGCCTTGGTATTATAGTTCGGCTGGACATCAGCAGAAGACCTAGGTTTCAATTTTACCTTCACCACTGATTAACTGTATGACATTGCTTCCTTTTCTGGGCCACAGTACCAATTCCAATTCCAATAATTCATAAAATGAAGAACACATATCCATTCTTTATTATTGGTTGTGGTCAGTCTTAAACCCATAAGAAATTAATACCTTGTGAATGATTTCCACTAGTTTCTGATATTTCTCCACAATTCTTGTAGACCAAGAAGTCAAAGACATAAAGAACCTTAGAAAACAGAATTTTATAGTCAGAAGGGATTTTGGAATGAAGAATGTTAGAACACAGAATGTTAGAGGTGGAACAGATCTTAGAACAGCAAGTGTGAGTACTAGTTCATTTACAGTTAAAGCCTCTTCATTTTATAGATGAGAAAACCAAGGTTGAGGAAGGAGATATGTCTTGTTCAAGATCATGGTGCTAGTTTGTGTCTGGCCTTTGCCTTGTATCTCTTCCCTAACCAATTATCCTATGACATCCTTGTTCGTGATGTGGGTCTGTCTCGAAGTACTGCTCTCAGTGGTGTTTAAGCCAAGAAAGAGCCAGGGGAATGATCATGCAATTTAGACATGGTTGACTGCTCTGCAAGCTCCCTGGCCTTCTTGGCTCAGAGCCATATCCTTCCCTAGCCTAGGTCTTTCCATGTCCCAGTGACAAGGCACTTTTTTGAGGGTACCCTGCACCCAGGCCCTTACCTCTTACAGAAAACAAACAAGACTGGAATGGGCAGCAATATATTCTAGATCTGAGATGAAAGGGGAAACAGAAGGTCAAAAATTCTAAAACAGGAGAAAAAAGGGACCCAGCCTTCTAGAACAGAGGGGAGGGAGAGCTAATGTCTCTGCAGGGTCCAGGAGAAGCCCTCTACTATTCCCTCAGGCAGTGTCCAGAACATAAAGACTGGTAACCCTGAAAATAAAGGTAAAGAACAGATCTGCTTAAGGCCTCCTGCTTCCTTCCTTAGAACTGGCACATTCATCATGCTTCCTGGGGTGAGAAAAGATCAAGAAATTGCTCTCACCCCTGCCAGGAGTTCCCTTCTCCTTGCTTTTGGAAGTTCCTGTATAGGCATTCCCCACATAATGTCCCAGTTCAGCTTTTTCCCTGGCACTGAAAAGTCCCAAACATATGGATGTTTGTTAAACGAGCCTCTGCCTTGGAAGAAATACAGCCATAAATTAATTACTAGCAGGAAAGGCTCTTCATCCCTTCCTCCATCCTCCTCCACCCCCTTCCCTCAAATTGGAACCAAATTCAGCCCTGGAAGATTTAATAATGATTTAAAAAAATGTGTATTTTAATAATGCTTTTCTGCTTTTCCCAGAATTTCCATCATACATTTATATAGTCCTCACCACAACCTTGAGAGGTCACTGGAGCAGGGATTTTTATTCCCATTTTACAGATAGGGAAACACAGGCACTAAGGGAATGACTTGCTTAAGGTCATACAGCAAGTTAAGAGATAGAACAAGAATTATTTACCAGGGGGTAGAGGGAAAGGAAGATGGAGAGAAAAGTTGGTGGGGGAGGGTAATGCAAACAATACTGGGAACTTCTGACATATTTGACTCTCGAGACTTCCATAAGTTGTCTGGTTAAGGCTGTCCTAAAAACCTTCAAAGCTTCTAGGAGGAAGTGGCAGGAACAGTACGTCTCAGGGATAAGAAGGGGATAAGGTAGCCACAAAATGATCACTGGACATTTATAAGAACCAATTTATTTTCTGCCTTTTTATTTTTATCTCTTTCCTTTTATATCTGTGGCTCCCTTGTGTATCTTCTAGAGATCTGAACTGGGCAGTATTTTTAGTAATCATGGAAATTAGCCAGTCTGCTGAGGATATGGCTAGCTCAGAATGGGATTCCAGTTCCAAGAGAAGACTAAATCTGTGTGTGTGTGTATGTGTGTGTGTATTGGTGGGAGGGCTTTCTTACATTAATGTACACACAAATAAGACAAAGTGACTCATCCTTTTGGGAAAAGTTCCCTCTTTCCTTAAATGTCCCTTCCTTTGCTATTGGTGGGAATCAAATGTGATCATAACTGTATATCTGAATAGATGGCGCACAGTGAGTATTGAAAACTGAAAGGACATTTGAGGAACTACTTCCTTTTTTCTGTAAAGGAAAGAAATAACACATTGTGATTATCATATTGTTGTCCAGATGAATAAAAAGAAGATAATGATGATGATGATGGTGATGATGATGATGATGATGATGGAGGAAAGGCAGCTTGGTAGTATGTTCGGAGAACTGACTAGAGTCAGAAGATTTAGGTTTGAATCCTACTTTCATACTTAATATTCTTGTTACTTTGAACAAGTCACTTCCTCTCTGTTCCTCTCTATTTCCTTATCCTTGACATGAGAGGTTTGGATCAGATAATCTCTAAGGTCTCTTGCAGCTCTAAATCCTATGATCTGTGAACAGTTCATATTTTGATAGCACTTAACAGTTTTCAAAATACTTTCTAACAAAGAAACTCCAAGATAGAAGGAAATATTATTGTATACATTTTCCAGATGAGGAAACTGAAGTCCCAAGGGGTCATGTCTTCCTGAAAGGTCATACTAAGGAGAAGTGAGGGAAACACAGATTCAGGTGCCAAGTACCCTGATTCCAAGGTTCTTTCTCCCACATTCACTGCTTATCCAGTTTCAAGCTGAAGAAGCACATAGAGTCTTGCTATTATGACAGACTGTTTGCTTCAAGAAATTATAATCTCTGAATTTGTTGGAGGAATTTAAGTGATCTTTCCTATGAATAAGAAGAACCTGGAAATTGCCTTGAGATGCTGGGAGACATTGTGGACGCTAAGGCCAGGCCAAGCCTACATGGTAGTTACAGAGAGCAAATCGGGGAGCTTTCCCTAGACTCTAAAGCTATTTAGAACAGTGCACAGTAAAAGGAGCATTGAGCTTGAAAACAAGAAGCTGAGATTTCAAGTTTGGTCTCAATATTATGACTTGTTATATGACCTTTCAGCATAAAATAACCTTGTCAAGCCCTAGTTTTTTCAACTGTAAAAGTGGAGATAACAATATCTGTACCACCTACCTAATAGAGTTTTTGTGAGTGATTTGCTTTGGAAAATATAAAACATTTATAACATTTGTTCACTTCCTTCTATCTCCACTATCTCTCCAAGTCTTTCCAAGTTCATGTTTTCATTGCTTCCACAACACTATCCATCTCATCTGCCATTCCCTTCTCCTTTTGCCTTCGATCTTCCCCAACATCAGGGTCTTTTCCAATAAGTCCTGCTTTCTCATTATGTGGCCAAAGTATTTAAATTTCAACTTTAGTATTTGACCTTCCAATGAATAGTCTGAATTAATTTCTTTGGTTGACTGATTTGATCTCCTTGCTGTCCAAGAGACTCTCAAAAATCTTCTCTAGCATCACACTTCAAAAATGTCGGTTCTGTGGAGCTTAGCTTTTCTTATAGTCTAACTCTCACAATCACATATTGCTACTGGAAAAGCCATAGTTTTGTTTATATAGATCTTTGTTAGCAAGATGATGTCTCTCCTTCAGCTCTACAGATTTGTGATAGTTTTCCTTCCAAGGAGAAAACATCTTTTGATTTCATGGCTACCTTTCCATCTGCAACAACCTTTGAACCTAAAAATATAAAATCTGACCCTGCTTCCATTTCTTTTTCTTCTATTTGCCAGGAAGTGTGGAACCAATTGCCAAGATCTTAGCTTTTAAAATAAAATGTGAGGTACTATTATTATTGTAATATAGAAGCAGCCAAATATCACTAGGTTTAGGTGGCTGATCAGTGAGTGTTAAGTACAGAGAGGAAGGAAACCTGACATTCTTGGATGGGGAGGAGGGTATTCCAACATTTTAGAAGAGGGATAAAAGGAAGCCCTGAGTGGAACTTTCTAAGATCCATTTTGCTGGGTACTAGACAGTATCTTATCCTTTCTCTATGGCATGCACTCAACAATAATTTCTCCCTAAGATTAAAGGACAATCATAGGACCGCTGCTCTCCAAAAGGACATGCATTTATTTCCAGGCAACATTGTCTGAGAATATGCAAATCACCTCTTTAATGGATTTCCTTTGCAAAATATTACTTGAACCAGAAAGTTAATTACCAGTCTCTAATTAATGGCTAGTTTAGAAGGCCACAGAGGAAAGTGAGAAGAGATTAGGGGGAGCCTAAAAAGGGAAGGAAGGAAAATGAAGCTTGCTCTTTGCCAGTAGATTATTTCTGAACTTTGCCCATTCCCATACAATGCTGTTTCAATTCAAAGAATCAGAGAATCTCTGGGCTGTAAAGGACCATAGAGAGCATCTAATTCAATCTCTACCTGATTATGAATCCCCTCTGCAAGATACCTGATGAAATGAACATCTAATCAATGCTTGAATACCTCCACTGACAGGAAATTGACTCTCAGCTGAAGGGACATATTGAGCTCTAACTCATAGAAAGGTTTTTCTTGCATCAAGCTTAAATCCACTTCTTTGTAACATCCACCCCTTGTTCTTCGTTATTCCTTCTGAGGCCAAGCAGGAGACTATTTCCAATTTTTGTTATCTTTGCTAATTTGCTGGCTGTGAAGGGAAACAGTAAGGTTATTTTAATTTGCTTTTTTTTCTTTTAAGATAGCTTTGGAAAGCAATCTTTCATATTGTAATAGTTCAGAATTCATTTTAATAGTTCATAATTCTTTTGAGAATTGTTCAAATCCTTTGACCACTTATCTTTTGGAGAATGAGTCTTGGTCTTAAATATTTGTGTTGAATCTTTAGATGGTATTTCTCAGTCATGAGATTTTTAACTGAGATAGTCAATGTAAAATTGTTTTTCCTTCTTTCTCCCAAACCATAGCTTCCTTTCTTATCCTAGCAGCATTGATTTTGTTCATGAAAAAAACTTCATTTTTTATAATCTAGATTGTCCATATAATCATTTGTGATTTGCTTTGGTAATAATTCTTCCTCAGGCACAGTTGTGATAGGTAGTTCTTTCTATGCTCTCTAACATTATCATGATATGACCATTTATATATAAATTGAATACCCATTTTGAACAAAGGTGTCATTTTCTAGTCTAAAGAATTTTCTGGTCTGAAGCAGTTTGGGAGGTTTTTTTGTTTGTTTGCTTGTTTATTTTACCAGCCTATTTTCTCATTTTCCCAGAAGTTCTTGTTAAATAGAGTCTTTCTCTAAATAGGTTATGTATTTGGGTTTTATTGAAGACTGGGTTGAGTTAAATTGTTGCTGATTCTTCATTATTGTTATTGTTGTTGTTTTAGTTCCTGCCATCTACCTTTCTATTTTTAACTACTTTCAAAACATTTTTATGATTACTGCTTAATAATATAGTTCAAAGTCTAGAACTGCTATTCTTTCTTCATTCCTACTTTATAAAAATGATTTTCCTTGAGATTCTAGACCTCTTGTGAACCTAAATGAATTTTGTTATTATTTTTTCTAGATCTGTAAAGTAACCCCTTGGTAGTTTGACTGGTTTATCGATAAATCTATGTTAGCTTACATAGCATTTTAGTTTTTATCATATTAGTGTGGCCCAACCGTAAGCAACGAATATTCCTCTAATTATTTAAATCTAAATTTATTTCTATAAAGTGTGTTTTATAATTTTATTTGATAACTTGTGAGTGTATTTTAAAGATTGGCTCCCAAATATTTTGTGTATTTTATAGGTATTTTGATTAGTATTTCTCTTTCTATCATTTCATACTAGATTTTATGTTACTTAACAGAAATGATGATCATTTTTATGGATTTCTTTTGTTTTCCTGTCATCTTATTGAAGCTATTCATTATCTCAAGTAGTTTCTTTGATAATTTATTTTAAGAATGAGCAAACAGAGAAAGTGACTTGATTAGGGTCACACAAATAGTAAGCAAGAGAGCTAGGAATCAAGCACAGGCCTTTTGAATCCAAGTATTGTGCTCTTAAGTGATTAATTTCTAAAGTAGGAATACAATCCCCATTCTTTTCCCTACAAATACAGTTGAAGGAAAGTTATCATATTATACTGATGGAAAATGTACAGACTTTCCTGGAATTCAGTCTTGACTCTTCCACTATTGCTGTGCTCCATTGGGCAAATTACTCCCCTTCTCTGGACATTAGTTTTCATATCTGTGAAATGGGTGTGGTAATACTGGCTGTCATCTACCTCACAAAAGAATAGTAGGGATTCAAGGGAATAATGGCTATATAAGTCTTTGGAAATCTCAGTGATAGAAATTTGTTTTGCTTGACCATACTTATTTGTTTCTAGGGTTTTAAATTTAGTTTAGTTTTGTCTTGTGTGTTTTTGGGGAGGGGGGAGGTAAGGGGAAGGAAGTGGGATAGAGAAAAAATGAATGCTTAAAAGTTGAAAAAAATTAATCAAAATTTACAATGATATATAAATATAAAGGTTTTTGTTTTTTAGTTTAATCTGTTTCACCTCCCTATAGAACATCTCTTCATTCTCTGCATTTTCTAGCAGGTTCCAAGCTATAGCCATATTGTGCTATGGGTATGTATGTATTGTGTTCTTCCTTTACTCAAAAATCTTCAGTAGCTCCCCATTGTCTGCTGAATACTGTATAAACATCTGATCATGACATTCAAAGGCCCTCCATGTTCTGAGTTTAATCTTTTATTATTACTCTCCTTTATGTACTTCACATTCAAATGAAGATGAATTATTTTCTGTCTCCCCTTCTTGCCTTCCTATATCTGTGCTTTTGTTCATTCTGCTCCTAATCGCCACACCCACCCTTCACACATACCTACATCCATCTCTTCCTTTTTCCTTCATCTCTGTTTGTTGGCGTGCCTTCTCCCTTTCCTTCAAGGACCAACTCAGATTCTATATATTCTATGAAACTTTTCCTTTCCCTCTCCAGGGAATGGGTCATTCCTTCCTCAGATTTCTCTCATAGGGCTTGACCTAGACATCTCGCTTGCATTTATCTCATTGTCCCTTATAGTTTTCTTTCATTTTAAATAAACATTTGTTAAGTTCTTATTCTGTGAAAAAAGGCTTGCTTGCATCTAGTGTTAAGAGATACAGAGATGAGAATGTCACTTTCCCTTGCCCTCACCTCAAAAAGCTTATGGTCTGATTGCAGTTTAATACTTATTTATGTACTTATCCTTTGCCAAATTAGATTATAAGTTTCATGAGACAAGGACCTGTGTCATCAATGCCTTCCACATTTTAGGTGTTTGAGAAATATTAGTTGAATTGAGTACTGAAAAGAGAATAGTTGACTAAGCTGAAATTCAAAGGGGTTTTGAGCTCCCTGCTCATTCATCTACAGATTGGACAAAGCAGAAACAAACCTTTCCTTATGAGTCCCATGGCATTATTGACTCATGTTGTGCCATATTATTAACCTGCAAAACAAGCATGCCTGGTGCCTTCCTGGTTTTTTCCCCATAGATAAGGCCAGGCCAGCTAGTATTTGGGGTCTTACTTAATTACTGAGAACATTGTCATAGCAAGTTATGGTTGCCACCCTAATAGTCCTAGCACTTCCCATTGCAGGGAACATCCTTCTTGAAGGCCACTGATGGGTGGAGGGTAGCAGATCAGCTCCGTGCCCCTGTACCCACTAACTGTGGGGAAGTTAATTTCATGCTCTGTCTTTTTGACATTTGTAATCATAGCCTTGTATTACAGCCATGGATTGTTAGCATTTGAAGGATGTTTGAGAGCTCTAACAATTATCATATCCTAACTGGTGGGGGGAGGGAGGAAATGGGGAGCTTGCTCCATAGATTCGTTTCAGTTTTCTAAAATACACTGTTATAAACCTGGCCTGTGTATTCTCACAGCCCCATATCCCAAAGGACATTGATGACTTTTAAGAGATCATTTCTGAGGACCTCAATTCTGTTTCTGACTAAGAAAAGGAACAATGGGCCACTTCTGCCAAGTATGTCCCCCATATATGTCCAGAAGGAAGGAAATAAACATTTATTAAGAGCCTTAGCTAGACACAGTGCTTAGCACTTTACAAATATTATCACATTATTATTTTTATCCTTGTTTTATAGTTGAGGAAACTAAGGCAGACAAGGCTCATACAGTCATTATCTGAGGCTGAATTTGAATTCAGATGTTCCTGGCCCTCTATCCACTACACCAGGGGTCGGCAACATATGGCTCTTTCTGCAGGAGCCATAAAGTCAATTTTTTTTCAGGCGCTGTTACAGGAGCGCACTGTGAGCACTGTACGGCTCTCACGAAATTACATTTTAAAAAATGTGGCGTTTATGGCTCTCACAGCCAAAAAGGTTGCCGACCCCTGCACTACACCATGTACCTGCCTCTGAAGTTCTGCCATTCTCCATTCTTCCCTTTAAGTCTTTGACTTTTGCTATAGTGCAGATCCCCATAGAAGTTAAAGTGAAAGTATAAGGGATCTACGGTGCACTGAACTTTTTCTGGTTCTTTGACTAATTTCCTTAGTAACCTCAGGTAGGACACTTACTTCTCTGCCTTAGTTGTGTCATCTGTAAAACAGGTATAATAAGACTTTATTATCTGTTTCTTGAGGTTGTCTTGACATTCAGATGAAATAAAGTATATAAACAAAGCTGCATATAAATGGGATCTCTTGTTATTATTGTAATGAAGCTGCTATTTATCATGTACACCTGTGAGTGATTAAAGGCTTGTAGGTGGTGAAAGGAGAGGCAGATAATAAGAGCAATGGTTGGCTATGAAGCAGGAGAAGGACACCAATGAGAAGAGGGGAAGGCTTAGAAATGAGAGGCCTTTTCTGAAGATTTTAATAATTGTGATGTGGTCTTGGTACTGCTCATTCTGTAAGCCCAGGATGTATGGATTGACAGCCTTGAGAGCACTCTCATAAATATGTAGGTGAGAAAATAGAACAGAATATGAGAGTTTGAAAGAATCTTAGCAGACAGCAAAGTAAGTGAGACACAGAACACAAGATGACCAGGCTTAAATAAATTTTAATCCATAGATACTAGGAGTAGATATGGATACTTGGGTGCCCAGGGAGTAAGATAAAGGACTCTGTAAGGGAAAAAGTTTAGAGAGCCAAAGAATCACTTAGCATTTGCTTCTGAGAGTCCTTTCCATCTCAATTGCCTCATAAAGAATGAGTGACACCACTTGTCCTGACTTGGATTAGTGCACTGACTTGGATTAGCATCTCTTTCCTCCCCTGGAATTTTATTGTTCTCTAGGAAGCACAGAGGTTTCCCTGGCTCTGCACATCAGGAAGAAAAACAGTAGAGAGAAAGGGGGTGTGGTATGGAAGAACGTGAAGATAAGGAAGCATTTATGGCCCATCCTGGTTTGTGCTCAGGCCCTAGGGTTCTATTGGAATTGGTCAATACCAGCATGGCATTTGGCTCTGGTTTATACCTGAGGGTGCAGGATTATGGCTTCAAGAAACAAGCAAGGGAAGGAAGAAATCCCAGATGCCTTATTATGTTGTCAGAGAAATGTCATCCTGGACTGCTTAGGTAGCCAACCCTGGGGGAAGGAGAAGGGAAAGGAAAGAGACAGATAGACAGACAGGCAGAGGCATAAATAAATAGAGACAGAGAAAGAGAGGAGAGGGAGAAGGGGAAAGAGGTGGTGGTGGTGGTATTCCCCTGTAGATTTTTGGCTTTCTTGAAGCTATTGCCACCAGAGGGCACAGCTCCTGGGTAAGACACTGGGTGTGTCTCCATCATTGGGATCATTAGATTTTCTGCCAGGTCTTGGAAAGAGACTGGAATTTTATGGTTTGGGTTTTCATAGCACTGAAGATATCTTAGAAGCCATCTAGGGTATCCCCTACCCACCATTCCCCCACTTTACAGATAGAGGAAACAAAGTCCCAGACAAGTGATTTGTCTATAGCTATATATGTAGTTAGCAACCAAACTGGATTTTAAAGGCAGGTTCTTTAACTCTAAATCCAGTTTTCCATTCTAGCACATTTCTTCTACACTTGTCTGCATATACTGCAAACCTAGACACAGAGTAGGTCTTTTAGTAGAGGGTGTGTAGTCAGTTATGTGACCAGTTGACCATAGTGGGAAAATGCATTAATCTGGTAATGAAGAGACCTCAGAGCTCCACCACTGACCCACTATATAATAGCTGACACTTTTACCTAGAAGTTCATATAAAGCTGTATGACCTTGTCCAAGTCATTTTCTCTCTCTGGGCCATATTTGTAAAGTGAAGGCACTGGATTGGATGATTATCTCTAATATTTTGTGTCCAAAAGTCCCTTTCTTGCTCTGTTATTCTGTGAGTTGACAATGTGACATGGCAATTAAAAGGGGAAGTTTTAGGTGGCAATTATTATAGACATTATTCAGTATAAAGAAACACTATATCGTCCCACTGCCCTTTGCTGTGGTTGGACCAGACTTGGAGTGAATCAGGGGAGGATAGTGAAGGGCCTGGAAATCAGGCTATTGGGGGATCATTTTGAAGGAACTGGTTATGATTAGCCTGGAAAAGAGAAGACTTATGGAGGAAATTATAGCTGCCTTTGAAAGGCTGACATGTGGAAGAAGGATTAGCCTTGTTCTGCTTGGTCCCAGGAGCAATGGGAGGAAGTTACAGAGAAGTAGATTGGGGTTCAATAGCAGGCAAAGTTATTAGAGTGATCCCAAAGTGAAATAGGTCACCTTAGGAGCTACTGAATTGTTCTTCACTGAAGATGTTCAAAGGGAGTCCTGATGGACTTTTTTTGGGAAAGGGAGAATGGAAGTGTATTTCCTATTCAAGTACTCATTCAAGATTCATAAATCTCTGAGGAATCTTAAAACTGGAGCTCTGTGATTCCATAAAATAGAAGAGAGAAAGTGGGAGAGGAAGGAAAGAAAGGGAAGAGATCCTGAAGATAGCAATTCACTAAATAACCTGGAACTTTGGGTGAGGTCTTGGAACCTCTGCTTGAAACACTTGTACTATATTCAGGCTCTGATAGTCCAGGGGAAGTGGAAAGGGGTGTCTTCCTCTTCTGTGGGTCATTGTTTGGGTTATATTTGTTTATATATTCCTTGGACCCCCACCAGCCTCACTCATTCTAAGTAAAACAAAATGTCCACCATTAGGGCTCCAGGCTTATGCCTAACACCTCAACTTAGGGAAAGGGAAAAAATGGTAATAGGCTAAGTTTGTCTTGGGCGCTCCTCCCACTTGAAAGCCCACCATATTCAATATAAATCTGCTTGTCCTCCCTGCCCCAGCTACCAAGAACCCTGTCCACCACCTGTCTCCTATTGTCCACCCACCCACAACCCTACCTTCCAAACATCTCTTCTCTTATCCCATCTACTCAGGAGCCAACCCTCTGCCTGACCAATTTCTCCCTCTTGCTGATTATTATAACAATGATAATGATAGCTATTCCCATTTCTTTGGCACTTGGGGATTTCTTCACAACAATAATGACAGGTTAATCATGCCAAGTATTATATTATCTTCAGCTGTAAAGTAGGGATAATCTTTGCACTTACCTACCTCTCAGGATTGTTTGAAGAAAGTGCTTTGTAACCCTAAAGTGTTATGGAAATGGTAGTCATTTTTATTCCCATTTTACAGCTGAGGAAACCAAGGCCCACAATTACCTAGGTGACTAAGTGGATAGAGTGCTGGGCCTGAAGTTAGGAAGATTTATCTTCCTGAGTTCAAATCTGGCTTCAGACACACATAAGCTGTGTGACCCTGACCAAGTCACTTAAACCTGTTTGTCAGGAAAATGGGCTGGAAAAGGGAATGGAAAACCACTCCAATATCTCACCAAGAAAACTCCAAATAGGGTCATGAAACATCAGACATAACTGAAACACTGAAACAAAGGCACTAAGTGGCACAATTAGAACTTGAACTCGTTTCAGTATATTATACACAGTGACTGTAACATTGTGGGATGATCAAATGTGATTGACTTTGCTACTAAAAGCAATGCAATGATCCAGGGGACCTATTTGGAAGGACTTATGAGATAGAATGCCATCCACATTCAGAGAACTGTGGGAGAAGAAATCCAGAAGAAAACATGTGATTTATCACTTGCTTATATGGGAATATGATTGGAAGTTTTGGTTTTAAAGGATTGCTCTTTTACAAAAATGAATAATATGGAAATGGGTTTGAGTGATAATATATATGTATAACCCAGTGGAATTGCTTTTTAATTCCAGGAGTGGGGAGGGAGAGAACATGAATCATGTAAGCATGGAAAAAATTAAAAATTAAAAGAAAAACAGTAAATTTTCTCTTATACCACATTATCTTTCTTGGATGGGCCAGATCAGATAGAAGAGTAGTGATCAGAGAAAATGGGAATTTCAGATTTGATTTAGGCTGATATCTCCTATTCATCTATATGACACACACACACACACACACACACACACATCTATATGACACACACACACACACACACACAGACGATTTACAAAGCATTTAAGTAACAACAATCCTATGAGGCACATATCATTTTTTGTCCTATTTTATAGATTAAGAAGCTGAAATGGCTTATGTGTGGTAGTTGTTGTTCAGGCTTATGTGTGGTTGCAGTTAATAAGTGTGAAAGGCAGGACTAGAACCCAGGGCTCTAATCAGTGTGCCCTACTGCTAATTCTTCTCCCTTCTGTCTAAATGCAGCAGATGTCCCTGATTATTCCACATGGTGGAGGGGGTTGGGCGGAGGGATATAGAGTCATCTGAGCATCAGAGTAGAACCGCCCAGACTGGCTGGCATTTTCAAGTTTTGTTCAGCATTCTACAGGAAGATGTATAAGCCTGACATGTAGACCTAGTTATCCAATTTCCTGTTGGAATGCCCACACGGAGGAATACACTGATTGTAGCTGGAGGCAGCATGTGCAGAGAGCTTGAAGCCGGCTGCTAGCGGGCTACAGCTCAGGATGCAATGATGTTGGTGACAGGCAAATACAGAAGAATTGTGTCAAGTTCATCCATCAGACCAGAAGGAAAGGGGCAGGCTTTATTGTAATATGCATGATTTCTTCCTTTTTTTTTCCATTCTACAAAACAAAACAAAACAAAAACAGCTTGAGATAATTTATTCTAATCCCTTAATTTTGCAGAATAGAAAACAGGTTCAGGGAGGGAGAACCTGACTTTTCCAAGGTCACATAGTTAATGAAGAGCTGGGATTCAAAACCATTCCTCTGATTCCAAATTCAGTCTTTCCACTGCATTCACATGGAAGTTGCACCAAAGCAAACTGAGCATTTTTGGAAAGAATTCATTTGAAAGATGTCACTCTATTCAAACCCTTCTTGGATTTACCTTCTTTTCAAATTATTAGACACAATATGTGGATTCTCTGCTTCCTTCCTTTCCCTTCACTCCTCTGCAGAACAGAGCAGAACAGCCCAGCAATGGTTACCCACTGATTTACATAATCACAATGTCCCCTGAATAATTAATAAAGCTCTGTCCTTGCTAGGAGCAAGCTGAGTGCTGCTCCATTACAGCTGTGCTCTGCCAGAGTTCTTTTAGGGGAATTTTTTTGTCTCTCTTTCTCCCACCCTTCCCTTTCTTGGACTTACTGGTTTTTCCAATCAAAGAGCCCTCAGAGAAAAAGATCGAGGAGCAGGGCTGAGAATGGGTCCCACCAGGACTGGGCTAAGGTTAGAACTGAGATGGGAGGCTGTGATCAGGTTGCTACTACTGTTAATAAACCAGGCTGTTGGTGAGGAGACATTGCTGTCTCCTTTGGGCAGAAATTGGGATCTGTATCAGAGCTATCACCTTTCAGTTCTTCCCCATCAGGCCTGAGCCTATCCCAGTTCCAAGGAACAAGCTTTTTTAACTTCATTCACATTGGGTTCTTGTTCCATTTCCTTGTATCCTGTGTTCTAAGATTCCTTCCATCTTTAGGAATCTTGATTCTTATTCCTTCACAGAACCCTTTGTAAAGCTAAGTCTTATGTGGATGTTTGGCAAAATAGGTGTTGATTGATTGACATTTAGGGACAAATGGACTGGCGTTGGTCTCCCCAGGCTGATCAATTTATACAAAACCACCCTGTAAGTGGAAGGAGAGGGCTTTGGAACAAATGTCCTTCAGGGGGCCAGCCACATACTGTTTTAATGATCTTTCTGCCACAGGGTCTGGGTTTGGAATGCTGCAGAGATGAGGTCGTAACAATACCAGATGCCTTTGTTTGGGGGCCATTATAATCCCTCTTAAACTTTTTGTTATCTGGACCTGTTCATTCATAGCTCAGTGAATAGAATCCCTCTTGCATGGCTCTGAGGAGAATACAGGACAAGGATTTTTATTCCCATTTGATAAATAAGGAAAATAAGACCAAGAGTGAGAAAGTGACTTGCTTAAAGTCATAAGAAATCTATTAGTGTAGGACTGTTACCTATGCCTTCTGATCCTGTTACAGGTTCTTTTCTGCTTCCACCTTATGGGCCAGCAGTTTGTCAAAGAGGATCCAGCTTTTTTTTTTTTTCAACTTATTTTTTTCTGGGTTATACATGTATTATAATGCAAAACATTTCCATATTATTCATTTTTGTAAGTGAATAATCTTATAAAACCAAAACCTCAAATCATATACCCAAATAAGAGATAAATCATATATTTTCATCTGCATTTCTACCCCAAGATTTCTTTCTCTGGAGGTAGATAACATTCTTTTTCAGAAGTCCCTCAGAATTGTCCTGGATCATTGTATTGCTGTTAGTAGCAAAGTTTATCATAGCATCTAGAATATTGCTATTCCTGTGTATAATGTTCTCCTTATTTCACTCTGCATCAGTTCACATAGGTCTTTCCAGTTCTTTCTGAAATCAATCTGTTTATCATTCCTTACAGCACAATAATATTCCATCACCATTATATACCACAATTTTTTCAACCCTTCCCCAATTGTGGGACACCCCTTAAGTTTCCAATTCTTTGCCACCACAAAAAGCGCAGCTATAAATATTTTTGTACAAACAAGGTCTTTCCCCATTTTTTAAAAATCTCTGGGATATAGACCTAGTAGTGGTATTATGGGAGGATTCAACTTTTAGCTGCAGATTAGTTTATCATGGTAAGTCAGCATCCACCTCCAGATGTTGTCAGTCTTTGCCATCCTAAGGCATGAGCTAAACTCAGGGTGAGTTAAACAGGGTAACAAGTGTTAAAACATCAAATAGCTGGAGTTACTATTGAATGGTATTCACCTGGAATTATTTTGCTTTTGCCTTTTTGTCTGCACCCCAATACATGTAGGTAATGTCACACATAAAGAATATGCCTTGTTGGTAAAACTTTTCTGAGTTTGAGTGCCCAGAGGGAAAATTTCAGCTGTCTGTAAGCCCCCAGATTACCAAAGAGAGTTGAGGGAGAAAGTGCTTGCTTTGGGAGGCTGGGCAGAGGAGTGGGGCATGCAAAAAATATACTCAGGTGCTGGGAAGAGGGGGAATGGAGCAGCTCCCCAAGTGCCACGTCTTCACCAAGCATCTGGGTTTATGACCCAGATACATACCAACTTATATTGCTTACACATATACTATACCATGTGCCCCATCATGCACAGAGGTTCCAGCTTTTACCACCCATGGATATTCTGTATGTATATGGAAGACAAAACATTTTTTAAAAACATTTATCAAGGACCTATTACTATTATGTGAGTTGGGAACATAATAATGAAAAACAATCTCTGCCCTCAATGAAACTTGCAGTATAATGGGAGAGACATGAAAAGTACAGAGACAGTTGTAAAGATAATATAGAGGACAAGAATAAGGGAAGAATAACCATTATAGTAATAACTAGTCTATATAGTGCTTTAAATTTTGCAAAGCACTTTACAAAGATCTCACTTCTTTTTTTCAATAACCCCCAAAAGGTAGGTTGTATTATAATCCTCGTGTTTCAGATGAGGAAACAGGCAGATGGCAGTTCAGTGACTAGCCCAAGGTCATATAACTAGCTAGTGAGTACTTGAGGAGGGTATATTTGAACACAGGTCTTCCAGATTACATATTGAATGCCCTATCTACTATGCTTTCTAGCTGTAGAGTTGATCCACATAAACTTCTCTAGGAAAATTTGAGGAAGGAAGTAGGGAAAGCTTATACCTGGCATCTCAGCTTAGACCTGGAGGAAGAGGAAGAAGCACAGAAATCAGGAAGGGCCAGTGCATTCCTATAGGGAAGAACTACAGGAGAGCCTGTTTAAGGATGGGACAAATCGGTGGCAGCCAATAATTAGCCAGTTTGATCGGACTATAAAGAGTCTACAGGAGAAAATATGAAATAAAATTTGAAAGATGTCAGATTCAGATTACAGAAGACCTGAAAGGCCAGGTGGGGGAGTTTGTAGTATGCCCTCTATACCTTTATAGAAGGTTTTATAGGGTAGGGTGGTTTGTTTGTTTTTGAGCAAGATTTGTGCCTTAGGAGGATTGTTTTGGCAGCTGTGTGAAGGACACACATATGCAGCTTATGTCACAAAACACATTTAGCTTATGTAACACATATAATCATAACTTATATACCAGCACATACACACAAACATACACACACATACACAGAATCACAAATATGGCTATTTTTTTTAATCCTTAACTTCCATCTTGTAATTAATTCTATGTATTGGTTCCAAGGCAGAAGAGTGGTAAGGGCTAGGAAATGGGGGTTAAGTGACTGCCCAGGGTCACACAACTAAGAAGTATATAAGGTCAGATTTGAACTCAGGACCTCCTGTCTCTGGGCCTGCCTCTCAATCCACTGAGCCACCAATACAGATATTTCTTCAGGGTCACAGAGTACTTTTGTATTTCGGGTTTGATGTAAAGGCTCATATATCCAGCCTCAAGACTAAGCTTAGCTCTCAGATGGGTCCTCCCCATCCCAGGGAAGGCAGGAGGAGGCTGCTAGCATTATTAGCCTTTGAGTCTTGGAAACAAAATGATATTTTTATCAACATTTCTTTCACTTAGAAAATCAATATTCCGTGGTCTTCCTAATTGCTCTGTTGCTGTTAAATGAGTCATTATGGAGGGGAAAATAGCAAATGCATTGTGAGATTGATTGGAGGAAATGACTTTCCTTTGCCTCAGAAAGAGAGAGTTCAATGTGTGAAATATCTGGAGTAACAGTTTAAGGTGGATCCTCTGGCCCACCCCAGGGCTTCTCAACCAACACCAGGCTAACAACCAGGCCAAGTGGGCGCTCATCCAAATAGAGGGATGTGAATGCCACCTAGACATCTATCTATTCTGAGCAATCATCTGTACCATTCTGCCCTACCACAGCACCTGAAACTCTACAATTGACCCTTCACCCATCTGGGGTAAGCAGTGTCCTGGCCAGGCTCTGAAACTATAGCACTTGCACACTCCAGAGGGAGTACATTCAGTCCCCACGACCTTAGTATCTGTGTATTTTGTTAGAGGGAATTCACATTTCAGAGAGGTATTGGGCTAAGTAACCTCCAACATCCCCTGTGTGAGTCTAAGATACTGAGTCAAATTTTTTTATAGTTCTAAAGTACTAAAATGCATTATGAATTCAAGATTTGGCAGTTCCTTGAATCTTAACCTACAATTCCAAATCCTATGACACTATGAGTCTAAGACTCTAATATTTCAAGTTTCCATGATTCTCACAGCTTCTAATTCTATTAATCGAAAAATTATTGAGTCCGAGTTTCCAAAATTCAAAGATTTGATAATTCATGATTCTAAGAGTCTACAATTTATGATTTATCTACAATAATTGATTTTATGGTCCTGTGATTCTATGATTATGATATTCTTTGATTCTTTCATTCTAGGATTTTCATAGTTCTCATTTCTTTTGATTAGCCTAAAGTGATAGTCTAAAATTGTGTGATTACATGATTTCTTGATTCTGTGATCTTCCCTATGTACTAAAGAAAGAGTAAGGCACAAAAATAGTGAGGCATGTGAAATCATTGGGATGAGAAGACCCTGAACAAGATCTTCAGAAAATGATTAGGACTATTTTGCTTTTGACTGGTCCTGCTTGGGACCCCTCCAAATCATCAGTTTCCCAACCAGTGACCAAGATCCCCTTTCTGTCAGCCAGCTGCAAAGCTTGGCGCGGTTTCTTGCTAAACTTCGGAGCCAACTGAGACAGAGAAGTATGTATGTCACTTTGGATCAGCTCTGCCTGGGGATAGAGGGGAAATGGGGGTATTCAGACAAAGAATTGACCTTTTTCGTTGTGCTTTGGGGTGTAGGGTATGAGATTCACTGCAAGACTAGCTAGAACAAGAGCAGATAGGGTGCAAAAGACATGAGATCCTGCCAGTCCTAGTCAGCACCAAAGGTGAATGCCCCACATTGCCTACTGTTCCTATTGATGGTTCAGGACCAGAGAAAAAGAGAGTTCAAATACATTTTGAAAATAGTGTTTCTGTTCTAAAAGTATCAAGGGTTGTGTGAAGGGAATCTTCTGGGATCAATGTACTTCTAGACTCATAGAATGTAAGAGCTGGTAGAGAACTTAAAACAGGCGTATAGAATTGGAGGGAACCTTACAGATCATCCAAACTAACCTATTTATCTTTGTATCATCTCAATTCCTTTGCCTGTGGCAGTCCCTTAATAAATGTTTGTTGAATGAATGAATGAATGGAGTGAATTCTATTTGTGAATTGAATGTAGTCCTTCCCTCAACTATTCCTAGATATCAAGGACTTTGAGAAACTTTCTCTATTTCCAACCACCTGAAGGGTTCCCATCTCCTGTAACTGGCTTAAGCATGTCCAGATTTCTGGAAAGGAGGTTTCAAGTTCTCAGGAATTTTCAGAGCTCATAAAAACAAGAAGTTACATAGGAGAAAATCTAGGAAGGGGAGAGTATGGTATGAAAGTACATCTTGGGCAAGTCATTTTCCATATCTGTAACCCAGTTTTTCCCTCTGCAAAAAGAGATGGTTGAAGTCTAAGGTTCCTTCCTGATTTCATGGTCTTTGTTTTAAGGTCTCTTCTAGCTCTTAAATTTTACATCCTAATATTCTATATTCTAAGAATGGTTTTGGTTCTTACCTTCCAAGTTCTAATAGTCTGTGATCCATAGTCCCTTCTAGCTCTAACATTGTTTTCTAAGGTCTCTTAGAGTGCCAATATTTTGTGTTCAGGGGCTCCTTTCAGCCCTGACATTGTATAGTTATGTTCTAACAGTTTGTGTTCTGATGTCTCTTTCAGCTCTAACATTTTTCTGATACTTGAAGGACTTTTCTACAGTGGTATAAAGCCTTATGATCCTAAGAGAGGGTAGGAAGAGTCATTTTTCTCCAGAGATGAGCCAGCTGGAGTTGGTATGCTAGAGATCCACACTCATGCTGAGCTCCCTGGAACTGAAATCTCTCCAACAGTAACAAGAAAAAAAAAAGTGCCACCTTTATTGCTGTTTTCAGTGCTTCTGAGAAGCAAAATGACTTTGGTAATTTTCTGATGATTAAAATGCCAGATCAACTAATTACTCCTCTTTGCAAAAGCTCAGTCAGATCAAACATGTTCTCCCGGCGTGAAGCGAATTGATTTATACTCTGTCATTAATCCTTGAGGGCCTATCATTTTCAGAGCCCACCAGGCTGCTTGCTGAATGGCCCAGTGTAGGGTTCAGAGGCAACTGGTAATGAAGCCCCCAGAAGGAAGCACATCATCCAAGAACTGGCCCCTGGAAGCACAGGTTTCTCAGGTTGGGAAAGAAAAAGCAAGGGATGAGACATTAAAAAAAATTAAGAGATGTTAGAGCATCTGGAAACCAGGTAACCTTCCAGGTTTCTTCTAGGTACTCCTGTTGCCTCAGACTGATGAATGTGGTAACTATGAAGGGAACTTGGAAGTAGGAATGATAATTGTGTTTTAATTTTAGCTCTGTCAGTAAATCACTCTCTGATCTGGAGACCCTCTCTAGGGCTTAAGCTTTCCCATCAATAAAATCAAGAGGTTAGACAAAATGATATTTGGGATTTCTTCTAGCTCTGATACCAAGTTGTTCACTGCTCTAATAGTCATTGATTCCAAGTCAAACCAGATAACCTCATGTTTCTGTGGGATAGGTCTTGAACTATGAGTTAGGATTGGCAGGTCTGGAGGACAAATTTGAATCTTTCCACCTTGAACCTCCTAGTTATTTTGTTTGTTTTACTTTGTGGTTGAGCCCAAGTATGGTGGAGTAAAAAGATCCCTGGGCTTTGAATCAAAGGATATGGGTTTCTACCTCACATTTTGTTGCTAGAAAGGGTTATCCTCAAGGACTCATAATGAAAAATGTCATCCGCCTCCAGAGAAAGAACTGATGGAGTCTGAAATATACCACATTTCACTTTATTTCTTTACTTTTTTTTAGTTCTCTTTCACAAAATGACTAATATGGAAAGATGTTTTACATTACACCTGTAAAAGTCTATATATCACATTGTTTGCAATCTCAGGGAAGGAAGAGGTAAGGGAGAGAAAGAGAGTAAGAATTTGCCCTCCCCCAAAAGGTTAAAAATTACCTTTTCATGTAATTGAGGAAAAAAATAAAATATTAGAATAAAAAAGAAAGGGCATCTTAATCTTTAAAAAAAAGCATAAGTATGAATTGTTACTGTTATTTGTGTTACCTTAGGCTAGTCACAATCTCTTTGGGCTTCCATTTTCTCATCTATAAAATGAAGAAGTTCAATTTAGCTGATCTTTAAGTCTCCTGCTTTTTCTCTTTCTTAGTATTTCGAGTGTTTAACATATTGTCTAACACAGAGTAAGTGCTTAATGAATAAATGCTTGTTGACTGAATGATCAAATGACTTTCCAGCTCCAATCATAGATTCTAAAAGTAGTACCATTGGAACATGATGGAGTTGGAGACCCTGGGTTCAAATCCTGGATTTGATCCTTACTAACTCACTAACTAACTGTATATATTGATCCTTACTAACTAACTGATTAACTAACTAACTATATATATATATATATTTTTTTTTTGACAACTTATTTCTGCCTTCCAGGCTTCACACTTCAATGAGAGTAATTAAGTTTCATCTTCAGGAATTAGCTCATACTTTTGTTAAGAAGTGTTGGACCATGGGTTACATATGGGCTAGACTAGATAACCTGTCATTTCCTTTGAAATCTGTGATTCTTTAATCCTATGATCCTTCTAGAACTGGGAAAAAACTGTGTTCTTCTGATATTTGAGAATGGAAGATTTGGTATCTCTATGAGAATGGGAACACTTCCAAGCCCTTCAGAAAAACCCCTTTTAATAGTGATGAGTATCATGAAACTATGATCCTATGATACCAACTGAATTCACAGAATCTTTTCCTTTTACTCCACATGTAGGTCCAGGATATTAAATTCACTACAAGGCTGTGACCCACCCTTGGCTTGCACTGGACTGACTATGTCTTCCTTCCAAATGCCAGGCTTTTGAAGATATCTTCCTACTCTGGTGTGGGGGAAGGAACACTAAATTTAGAAACTGAAGACTTGAGTCTTGTCATGGCTCTGTCACTAGCTAAATAACCAAAGGCAAGCTACTTAACACCCTTGAGTTGCTGTTTCTACATTTGAAAAAAAGAAATAACTATTACCTACTCATAGGGCAGAGGGAGATTACAACATAATGTAGAAATGATGTTATTATTACTTTTGTAACCTCAGACAGATCAGTTTCCTCTCTTGACCTTAGTTTTCTAATTTCTGGAATGGGAGGTAGAGAGGTAGACTAAAAGTCCCTTCAAGCTCTAAATCCTAAAACCTACGATCTGTACTTGTATTTAATTAAAGCAACCTTTAGCTACTGATTGAACTAAAGAATATAGGATCATAGATTTAAAATTGGAAGTGACCTTTGAGGCCATCAAGTTCAGCTTCCCTTATTTTTCAGATAAGGAAACTAAGAAGTTATACAGATAGTGATTGTCTGAGGTGGAATTTGAAATCAGGTTTTCTGACTCTATGCCCAGGGACCTATCCATTTATGCCATGCTAGTCCCCCCCCCCCCCACACACACACACATCTGAACCCCAGGCTTTTAAGAGCCTCACATTGAGGAAAAGATCTACTTTTCATGCCGATGGGTCTCCCATAGAACTTGTGACATTTCATGTCTGAGATAAACTTTGTTGACCTCCCTTAAAAGGCAGATGAAACCAAGCAGCAATAATGCTGGCTGTACTCTGGTCCCTTGTCAAAGGAGCAAGAAATTCATTTTTAATGATGCTGCCTAAGAAAAAAGGAAAACCTCACAACTCATCCTTAGTAACATGGCTTCCTAGCCTGGTCTGTGCTTCCTTGGGGAGTGAGCATTGCTATTTGTAAATGGCTGTATTTCCCATTAGCTGGCAATTTTTTAAAAAGGGTTTAGATTGTAGAAATAACTATGAACAGGAGATAGGTCTTTGAATCTTTGTTCTCCTTCCTACTTGGCTCATATGACCTGAAGCAAGTTTGGAGTTCAGTTCCATCACCTCTGAAATGAAGGGGCCTGTTAAATTTCATGTTCCATTTCTTATTTTCAAATAGTCTAAACTCTTCTAGTTCAAACATTCTGTATCCTGTGTTCAAACATTCTATGATTGGTTTACCTCAAGCTCTACTAGCCTGTATTCTAATATTCTATGATCTAAGGTCCCACATAGCTTTAATGTGTTCTGATCCTATCATTTCTCATGCTTCACTTCCAGTGTCCAGTGGATAGTCCTTTTTATAACTCTGTTCTCTTCATGTCAGAGCTTTGGATGTGAGTCAGAAGTCTTGAGATGGAATCCTAGCTCTGGTACATACTAGGCAAATAACAGTGAATAACCCATTTCCCCTCTATCAGCCTCAGTTCCTCTTCTGTAAAAGGGATCTAATAATACCTGTCCTGCCTTCCTTATAATCCTGTTGTGTGGGATGAGTACTTTGGACTGTATCAAGGATAATAGAATACTACTACCACTGCCATTGTTATTATTATTGCTCTGTACTGGCAGTTCAGAGATAATGCTAAAAGAAAGGAACAGGGGCATCTTGTTTTATATTTTATGTGCATATGTGTTTGTTGAGGGGATATTCAACAAGTATTCATTGTCTACTATATATTAGGTAATCATGTAGATGGCACAGAGGATAGAGTTCTAGACCTGGAGTCAGGAAGGCTCATTTTCCTGAGTTCAAATCTGGCCTCAAATAAATTAAATAGCTGTGTGATCCTGGGCAAGTCACATAACTCTGCCTCAGTTCTTCAACTGTAAAATGAATTTTTTTTAATGGTTTGATGCCTAATCTGGAGTCAGGGTACCTAGGTTCATTGGTGATTTTACTGCTTTGTACCAGTGTGAACTTTTAATCTTTCTGGGCCTCTGTTTCCTCCTCTGTAAAATGTTGGGGAAGAAACATGGACTAGATAATCTCTAAAGTCCCATCTATATATGAGTAAAGGATGTTGCTAGTAGAGTGTCAGGGGATCCATTCTTACTTGTATTGCTTACCTTTATTGTTATTTTTATCAGCTTATATTTGTAGGTGATACAAATCCAGGAGGGAGAGCTAAAATGTATTATATGACAGAGTTGGGATCGAAACATCATAATATGGTAGCAACTTTGAGTCAGATTTTATAAGAAGATATTGAATAGGATGAATAATAATAACAGTTGAAATTTATAGAGCGCTTAAAGATTTAACAAACACTTTATATTGTTTCATTTGGGTCTCACATTACTTGAAGTAGGACCGAAAATATTGTTATCTCTGTTTTCACAGATGAGAGACTCAAAGTTTGGGTAACTTGTTCATGGTCACATAAACTTATAAACCTCAGAGGAGAGTCTCCAACCCAGATCCCTTCTGACTTTAAAACCACCACACTCTCCTGCTTTATAGTAATGTCTGTTTGCAAGTGTACATCTTACACCTGGGTTCAAAATATCACCTTCACAAGTACAAAGTTGAGGAATTATGGTTTGGTAGCAATTTATCCTGAAAAAATTCTTGTGGTTTTAATGGATTGAAGGTGCAATATGAGTAAGCAGTGTGAAACAGCACCTGAAGAAGCTACTTAGATCTTAGGCTGTATTAAATGAGTTGTAGCAGTGTATGAATGGAATGGAATGGAATGCCATTGGGCCATAGGAAATGATGAAAGGAATGCATCCTAAGAAACTTGGGAAGGCTTTTATGAACTGATGCAGAGTAAAGTGTGCTGTAGAACCAGGATAAAAATGTATGCAACAATAACATTATAAAGAAACAACTTTGGAAGATTTAAGAACTGTGATTAATGCAATAACCAGTCCTGATTTCAGAGGACTGAATATGAAGGATTCTATCTAACCTGCTGACAGAGAGGTAATGGACTCAAGATGCAAAATGTCCCATACATTTTTTGATATAGCCAATGTAGGAAACTTGATTTGCTTGACTATTCATTTTTACAAGGATTTTTTTTTTCCAATGGTGGGTCAGGGAGGAATAAGTGAGAGAAAATGCATAATTTTTAATTGAAACAAAACAAAATAAAATAAGATTTACAACAGATAATTGTGGGTTCTGATCCTACCATCCTGTCCCCTGCATTAGCCCCCCTATTATGATTCTTGATCTACTTCCCACTTGAAATTGCAAGCAGCCCAGAAAAAGGTGTCAGTATGCCCTGTTTTATACCCTAATTCCATTAACTAGTTTCTTTTGAGGATATATGTCTAAGCACCTATCAGGTATACTTTAAAGTGGATTCTTGCTAGGCACAAGTTGGACTAGATGACCTCTGAGATCCATTCCAATTCTAAGATGGCATGATAACATGAGCATATAATTATTGTTGCTTACATACCAAAATTGAAGCCCAGCTCCCCTGAGTAACTATAATAAATGTTCTTTGGGGCTACCAACCTGTTTGGCAAAGTGACCAAATGACCAGGTCTCACTGCAATATGAGAGTCCTGAAGCCACCCTTCTGGAATGTGTCCTTGGCCTCAAAGGCTTTCTGTGATAAATGCTCTTTCTTTGTCGAACAATGGTCAAGAATTCCTTTCTGCCAATGAATGGCTGATCTCGCTTGATATCTTGGCTTACATTTTTGAAGGGCCCCTGGGGACCATGAGTAAATGAGAGGAAGGAGGGGGCAGAGGTCTACCACATCAGGAGTTTTGGTCAAACAGGATTTGTAGGAGATGGAATGAGCAAAGCAGCCTAGGTCCTATTTCTCTTCAGAAGCTGTCCACTACAATCCCATCACTGGTTTCTACCTTTCTCTTTGTATCCATTTTCCTTAGTAATCATATTCCTGTCCACTCAGCTCTGCTTAGTATTTAAGTTCAATTGAAAGTTGCTGTGTTATGTTGGAAAAAGTACTGAATTGGAGTCTGAGATGCCTTGGTTTAGGTCCCTACTCTGCCATTTATACTTTTGTGAACTTGGGCCAGTGATTTCAACTCTGTTTCCTCATTTTCAAAATGATGAAATTAGACTAAATGAATTTTAAAGTCTTTTCTAGTTCTCATTATGATGATCTTAGTTTAAGTTTAAGAACTTTAGTTTAAGTTAAAAGTTTCTTTACTCACTTGGGTAAGTCACTTTACCTCTGTGGGCCTCAGTTTCTTCATCTATAAAAATAGATAAATAATCATTGTGTGGAAAGCATTTATTCTCCCTGCTCTGTTCTTTTTACTCTGCATCAGTTTTTGCAGATATTTCCCAAGTAATACTGCATCCCAGTATTACTTCTCTGTATATCTTGTATTTGTAATTTTTTATAATAATAATCTATTCCATTTATATATCATAATTCAGGCATTTCCTAATTTATGTGCAACTATTTTTATTTCCAGTTTTTTTAGTGCAACAAAAAGTATTGCCATAAATATTTTTGTACATATTAGTCTTTTCTTCCTTTTTTTGATCTCCTTATGGGGTGGAAATTTTGTTAATGGTATCACTTGGTCAAAGAAGATGCACATATTGGATGTAGCTCCCAAATACTTCCAAAATAGTTATCAATTCATAGTTCCACCAACAGTACATTAATATGCCTACCCTCCCACATCATTTCAAACAATTGCCATTTTCATATTTTGTCATTTTTGCCAGTCTGATGGAATTCTAAGAGTTCTCTAAATTTGCGTTTCTCTTATTAATTTGAAGCATTTTTTCTCATGGTTATCAATTGCTTGCATTTAATGATTTAGAACTTATTTATTGATATCCTTTGACTATTTAACTAGTGGTAAATGGCTCTTGTAACATATTTGTATCAATTCTCTATCTTACTTGAATATCAGATTTTAACAGACACTTGTTTATTTTGGTTGATTAATTTTTAATCCTATGTAGTCATCATAGTTGGTTTTGCAAGAGAAGTCAATGGGTCCATGGTCTCACTGATGCACTCCTATCAGCTATACAGTTTGTAAACCATCCCTGTTTGCTCTCTACTCTAATCATCATTGCCATTCTCCTCTAACTTACCCTAAAATCTTGGATTTAGCCCTTGGGAGATTAGGCTTTGATGTGAGAAATTACCTTATCTTGTCAATAATTGGGCTTTCATGCCACTTCCTAGTCATTTCCACGCCATGCCATCTTCCCCAAACCCCCTTTTTTAAACTCCCATTTATGCTGCCATTATGATAAAAGATTCTGTCAACTAGAAAGCACTATTGAATATGAACAGTAGTAAAAGTATTATAAACATTTGTTGTTGCTCTTTATGGTTGCTTTGACTCAATTACTTGATTATAAGTTTCTTAAGGTAAGGATTATTAGTTTCACCATCTCTTATATTCACCAAATCACCTTTTACAAGACTGTTTTTATAGAATTAGGTAAATAAGGTTGCAGTTAGAAGAACTGCAAGATGATCCTAGGAGAAATAATATTTTAAACCACCACAGTGCATTCTTGGAAAAAAGTAAAAAAAAAAAACAAAAAAAAAACTGGATTTAAATTGGCCCTGATTTAATAGTTCACCATGGCCTACCACTGAATAGCTGTGCAACTTTAGGTAACTTTCTTCCTTCTACCCTGTGAGTCTAAATTTCTTCATCTGTGAAGTAAGTATAATAATATTTTTACAACCTATCTCATAGAGATGTTGAAATGACCATATGTATCTGAAAGTCTTTTTAATGTAAAGCACCAGGAGACTGTAAGCAATTACTAGAGGCATGGACTACTGGATATTTCATCCAAATTCCTATTTTACAGATGAGGAAATTAAGGTCTGGAAGACAGGAAGTAATTTGCTTGCAATCAGAGACCCACGTTTCTGCTGTTATTGTTAACTGGTAGCATAGTAGCCTGCTAAGAATGTGCCCCTTTGGCAATGGGACATAGGAAAAGGCACCAAAGCATCAAAGAAGGCACTGAAAAGTGCCCCAGAAGTGGCAAATAAATACTTCTCCCAAATAAATACCTCCCAGCATTGCTTGGAACTGTGCTCAGAGAACCCTTAGGAAGTGGGCATACCCTCAAAGTGGGCATATCCTTAGGAAGTGGGCATACCTGACATAATCTCATACTATGGAATGGTGGGAAGTGTTTTGTGTCTGTAGGCTTGGACATATCCTAACTTAGACCCTTAGCAAGTTCCATATGTTCTCTGAGCTACATTTTCCACTTCTGGAAAATAATAATTGTAGATCATAGGAAAAAGAAAGAAAAAAATTATGTGTAGTTCAACCTTCCCATTTTACAGATGAAAAAACTGAAGCCCAGAGAGTTATTTGAGTAAAATGTTTTGTTAACCTTTAAAGTATTCTAGAAACATTTTTTGATGCTTAGCCCAAACATTTCCCATCCTATTATATAAAATAAGGAAAATAGTATCTGTAACTTGAAGCTTTGTTGCATAGCTTAGTCAATGAATGGCAATTATTAAACACCTACTTGATACCAAGCACTATGATAGGCACTGGGAGTCATGATTGTGGGGTCTGTCAAGAGAAAATATGCACAACATGCATGTGTGTGTACATATAAATTTTTCCCATATTTTTTCACGTATGTATATACACACAAAAGCTCATACATGTACACATAGTGTCACAGCACAGTTTTAAGCTCAGTGTGTCTGCATATGAAATAAATACGTAAAAATATACCTTCCCAAATATGAGCTAATTTGTAAGGGAAACACTGTCTGCTAGAGAGATCAGGAAAGGTCCTCTTTGGAAATAACAAGTGAGCTAAATTTTGAAGAAAACTAGGGATTCTGAGAAGTAGAGGAGAGGAGGGGGAGAGCATTCCAGGCATGAGGGACAAGGAGATAAGAGAGGTGTTTTATGAATGGAAGAACACAAATCCTTGTTTGGTCAAACCATAGAGCAGGGGTCGGCAACGTATGGCTCTCGAGCCATATCTGGCTCTTTTGAGGGCCAGATATGGCTCTTTCTGCAGGAGCCATAAAGTAATTTTTTTTCAGGTGCTGTTACAGGAGTGCGCACTGTTACAGGAGGGCACACTGTGAGCATTGTATGGCTTCATGAAATTACATTTTAAAAAATGTGGCGTTTATGGCTCTCACAACCAAAAAGGTTGCCTACCCCTGTTATAGAGTATGTGAAAGGGAGTAGTGATATGTGATAAACCTGGAAAGGTAGCTTGAAAGACAGCTTACAAAGGGCTTTAAATGTCAAATGGTAAAGCAGGGGAAAGAACACTGGATCTGGAGTTAGAGAACATGGGTCTCGATCCTGACCCTACCTATTAAATTAGTACCTCTGTGACCTTAGGCAAACCACTTAACATCTCTGGACTTCAGCTTCCTCACTTATAAAATGGGGTGGGGTAGGAAATTGCACTAGGTAACTTCAGTGAGGTTCTTTCTGCTCCTAAATTTATGATCTGGTTTGATCTTAGAGGCAACAAGGAGATACTGAGGCTTCTCAGGTAAGAGAATGCCATTGGTAGGCTTGTGCTTTATGACTATCATTTTTGCAACTGTATGGAAGCTGTATTTGAGAAGGGGAGAGATGGAGGCAGACAGACTAATTAGGAAGGATTGCAATTATCTGGATAATAAGTGATGTAGTTCTGTACCAGGGTGGTGGCTAGGTGATTAAAATGAAGGGGATTGAGTAGACTTGGGTTCACTTCTGGCCTCAAGACAGTTCTTAGCTGTGTGACCCTGAGCAAGTCACTTAACCCCCATTGTCTATCCTTTAACTGCCCTTCCCCTTGGAACTGATATTTAATATTGATTCTAAGACATAAAGTAAGAGTTTAAAACAAAACAAAGATAAGAGAAGGGATGGGAGATGTCAAGGAAGTAGAGGTAACTGCTTAAGTATTTGGGGTGAAGGAAAGGGTGCAGACAAGGATGACTGCTAGATTGTGAACCCTTGGGACTGTTCCCCTTGACAGAAATAGGTAAGTTGTTTGGGGAGGAAAAGAAATTAGTTCTCTTTTGGACAAGTCAAATCTGAGGTGCCAACTACCTACAGGACATCCTGCTTATTAGATAGGTAGATGGATAGATAGATGGATAGATAGATAGATAGATAGATAGAAACAGATGGAAATAATTAGATAGACAAATAGATAAACACAGAGATAGATAGATAGATAGATAGATAGATAGATAGATAGATAGATAGATAGATAGATAGATAGATAGAGATAGATAGATAGATAGATAGATAGATAGATAGATAGATAGATAGATGGATGGATTTGCCAGCTTGAATGTGTCATTTATTGTTGTTGGTGATGATGATATTATCCTCATTTGAATTTGGATTATCAGGTTTCCCTTCTTCAGAGTATGTCTGGTACGCTTGTATCTGGGTTCCCGACAAATGATTTTCTATATTTGGGGGAAGTCAAAGTCACAGGAACAAAGGAAAGATGTACTTCATCCAATGTGACTCTGACCTTGAAAAGCTAGTGAGAGAGATTTCATTGAATAACAAAAAGGGGAAAAG
The DNA here is from genome assembly GCF_016433145.1 of Gracilinanus agilis. Taxonomy (NCBI): domain Eukaryota; kingdom Metazoa; phylum Chordata; class Mammalia; order Didelphimorphia; family Didelphidae; genus Gracilinanus; species Gracilinanus agilis. Next base: position 322,485,765 of record NC_058131.1, on the reverse strand, counting down.
TTAGTTAACTTCTTCAAAGAAGTACCTGGAGCCCTGGCTAGATGAAGCTGCCTCTGGAATGCAGCCATTAAGGATTCTGTAAGGCCTTTTAAGTTCCTCTGCCAAACCTTCCCTTTGCAATATAATGAAAGTACCTCTGTTGGAGAGCCCTGGGTGCCTGCAGCTACAGGCCTGGCAGGGCTTCTGATGACTTTTCTCAGAAGGAGACAATGCACAGAGATTAGTGGATACATCATGATCTGGTTCCACAAGCATAGAGAGAGATGCTGGTATGGGGGTGGTGGCTTGTGCAGCAGAAAAATCCCTGAATTTGTAGTCAGGTGTGATCTGGGTTCAAGTCCCAGGTCTCCTACTTGCCAGCTTTGTAATCGTGAGGAAGCCCCCTGGGGGCTCATTTTCCTCATTTGTCAAATGAAAGGGTTAGATTGCATGCTCTCTAAGGGCTGGCTCTAGCATTCATTATTTATTCTCTGTTCCAAGATCCCCTCTGGCTCATCAGGTGTAGAAAAAGAACAATGGGCATTGGAAGAATAAGCCTGGGTCCTAGCTCTGTCTTATAACTGTGAAGGTTCTGAGTTTTAATTTATTCATTTATAAAGAGAAGATAACAGTGCTTGGGGCAGCAGTGAATTGAGCACTGGGTGCCTGGCGTCAGAAAGACCTGAGCTTTAGGCACTTCATAGCTGTGTGACCCTGGGCAAGTCAGTTAATTCCTGTTTTCCTCAGCTTCTTCAGCTGTAAAATGAAGATCATAATAGTACCTTTCCCTACCTCCCAGAGTTGTTATGAGGATCAAATTAAATATTTGTAAAGCATTTTAATACAGTATCTGGCACATAGTAGGATCTTAATAAAGGTGTATCTTATGAGGATAGCACATTTGAAGCTCTGAACAACAACAGAAATATATGGATTATTATAATAATGATATTCTTTCTGTCTCTAATAATTCTATGGTCTAAATTTCTTTCCAATTCTGGCATATTCCATTCCAAGGTCCTTTCCATTCCCTACTTTTTGTGTTTTATGATTCATGGATGTCTGGATTGGACTATTTCATTATCTACTGATGCTTTCCAGTTCTAAATACTATGCTTCTTCAATTCACAATAGGGCTTTGCAGGAAACAGAAGTAAGCTTTCTTTTTTAATGCTCTGAGGGGGTACCTGTCCTTGTCCCAACTGAGGAACAGTGTGGTATAGTGGGAAGAGTGTTGAACTGTGAATTAGGAGACCTAGGTTCTATTCCTTGGCCAAATGTCATCTTGAACATATCACTTTTGCCTGGACTTGGCTTGCTCATTAAGGGGTTGTTGGTGTAATTGAACTCCAAGGTCATAGAGTCATAGGATTTAGAGGTAAACTGGACTGTAGAGATAATCTAGTTATAGAATGATGGTTGTAAGCATCCATAAACTGGACAGGCTCTTAGAGACCATCTAGTCCTACCCTTTCCTTTTACAGCTCTGAGGAAACTGAGACCCATGTATTTAAATTACTTACCCAAAGTCTCTTGGCTAGTTGGTAACATAAGGAACCACTAAACCCATATCTTCAGACTCCATATCCAATTCTCCTTTTCATTGTGATAAAGAAACTGGCCTATCCTTTAGCCATTTTAGGGAGGGACAGGATGTAGCATAGCCTCCATGGGGAAGGAAGGATGAGAGCACATTGCATTTGGCCCTGTGCTCTGTCATCTTCCTTAACTTTTAGGATAAGTGGTCATTGGGCTACAGTTCCTAGGGAGCAGGTAACTTGGTTCCACAGAAGATCCTGGCCCCTTACTGACCTACCATCACCACTAGAACCACTAGAGGACCAATAAAGGGATCTGTGAGGGTAAGACAGTCATGTACCCAAGGAACCCCAGTAGGAATAGCCATAAGGGAGCCAAGAAAAATTGTTAAAAAAGAATTTTTTTTCCTTCTCATAAAAAAAAAACCAATAAACATCTGTGCCCTGTAGTACTCTTCCTTATTAGCTGAGAAGAAAGCTGTTAGACGGGCCCCAGTTCTTGAACTCTTTGTTCTAGATTTGAGCTCTGGGAGAGGATGCTTATAATAAAGTAGACTGTGTTTAAGGAAGGGCCTGTGCTTGATGTATTAGGGATATAATGACAAAAATAGACATAGTTCCTGCCTTCAAGAAGCCTATACTTCAAATAGGAAACTTTTAAGCAATATGAATGAGAGTGGTTGGGGGGGGGGGGGGAGAGAGAGGGAGAAAGAGCACTTGCATCAAATCCCAATCTACCTTTAAAACCTTTGGGACTTTAGACAAGTCATCTCCTTTTCCATATCTATCTTCATTTATAAAATGAGAGGGTGGTGAGATGGTCTGTTAGATTTAGAGGTACAATAATTCACACTAACATAGCACCTGAAGTTTTATAAGTGCTTTATGTCCATTACTCCATTTGATCAATACTGGAAGCTTGTGAAGTAGATACTATCATCTCTGTTTTGCAGATGTGGAAACTGAGCAGTGAGAGGTGAAATAATTAATTTGCCCCAGACACAGAACTAGGATTTATCAAAGACAATATCTAAACCCAAATTTTCCTGATTTCAGAACTAGGGTTCCATTATCTTTGATACATTACTTCCCAAAGGGATAGTGATTTGCTTAGGGTAAATACTACCTTAGGTAAAAGGTAGTAGAGGAAGAATTAAAACCCATGTCTTCTGACCCCACATCCAGGGCCATTTTCACCCCACTACAAAGGGTATCCACTCCCTGGCCATTATAGGGTGGAAGGCATTATAGCCCCTATTGGCTATAAAGAATGAAAGAACATTAGATGGTTCTGCTTTGTTTTTTATCAGTTCATGTTAATCTTTCCATGCTTCTTTGTATTCATCATTTCTTATATTACAGAGATATCCCATTATATTCACATATTATAATTTGTTTAGCTATTTCCCAAGCAATGAGAATCTACCTAATCTCTAGTTCTTTGCTCTCATTAAAAAAAAAAATAAAGTTCACATTTGTTGACACAGTTTAGGCCAAGCTTGTGGAATATTCTTATTAGAGTAATTCTGGCCAGTTGGTCAATCAGTTCCCATTATTAGGCCTTGGCCAGTCAAGGGAATGTTGGATTGGGGAAGGTTTATGATTTCTAGGATGGGATACCATCAGTACCTAGGCAGAAAATTTGGATATTAAAATCACAGCAGCAATAAAATGTATATACACCAAGCATTGAGCATATCACAGAATCATTAATTTTATAGGACCCTAGAACACATTGTTAAGGTTAGAAGGGATTTGATAAGTTATTTAATGCCCAAGTGTAATTCAAAACTCTATCACAAGTTCCTTTCTAGACAAGCTTCCTACCCAATTCAAGAATCCCTTCTACAATATTCTAAGCAAGTAGTTGTTACTTACTCTATTCCTTCTCCCAAGACCACCATTTTCCATCATTGATGCATAGTTGATAATTATATATTCTTTTCCCCTACCTGCCCATGTTAAACTCTTTTTCCCTCAGTGCTGCCTCTTCTGAGATATCAGAAAATATTCCCCCAAGTAGCTCATATTCTAAACCAATCAAATGTTTATTGAGTAACAATAGGAGTCTTTAAGCAAAGACTTGGAGAACATTTACTGGGCATGTTGAAAAGAGAATTTATGCATCAGGCAGGAGATTGGTCTAGACTTGAGTTGTTGTCCAGTTCTGGGATTCCGCAGAGGCAGTGAAGTACTATGGGAAGATCCCTGGACTCAAGAGACTGGAGACATGGACCAGGTCTAGGTCTAGGCTTTTCTACTTCCTAGCTATGTGACCTGAAGCAAGTTAAATTACCTTTCACTATCTTACTTTCTTTGTGATCTGGATTATAATACTTAAAGAGTTTCCAGTACACAGGGTAGCTATGAAGAATGAACTTTGAAAATATTATAGCACCATAAAAATGAGAGGTATTATTATTATTATTAATCATCTGATTCTGTTTGATTGAGATTTATGTCCTCATCCCTGTCTTTGTATGCTATAGAGGACATAAGAAAAGGAGATGGAATTTCTGCTAGGCAAGAGCTCACAGTCTGTTTGGGGGAGGCAAGGAACACACATAAAAGTAGTATCAAATGTAAAATCGTGTTTCTCTCATTTGGAATTATGAGAGTTAAGAGAATGGAAAAAGTTTCTATAGACTGAAAAATCTGAGATGATTTCATGTAGGAGTTGGGACTTAAGCTAAACATTAAAAGAAGATGATTATAGAATCTCAATCTTAGAAGGAACCTTAGGAGTCATCCTAGTCCAACCCATACCTGACCATTAATTCTTTCCACAATGCTGCTTATAGAGAGTTCTCTAGTATCTGCCCAAAGATTTCCAGAGATGGGGGACTCACTGCATTTACTCCCTTCTCCCCCCCCCCACAGAGGCAGCACATTCTTTTTTAGATGGCTCCAATAATCAATAATTTGGTCCATAAAGAGAGCTTAAATCTACCTCTTTGCAGTGACTACCATTGTTATTGGTAAGTTCTGCCCTAAGGTTACATCAAGGCAGGTTTAAGGAGAACTGATAATGGAGGAAAAGATATGAAGAGAGAGAGCACCAGCAAAAGCACTGAGCTGGGAATGATTCTGCTGGTTGAAGAGGAACAGAAAGGGAGGGAAGACTTAGAGAGGTTAGAATATGGAGTGCCTAGTGCATGATGGTTGGGATGGTGCTTTGAAAAGCCAGAAGTCCAGGGTATATATAGGGTGGTCTTATAAACTAATAGGTTCATTCATTTGGATCTAAAAGGTACCTTAGAGATAATCTAATCCAGCAATTAATTTGGAGAATATGAACTTGATTTTTTTTAATATGATGCTAAATGTGTTTTACAATAATTGGTTTTCTTTGAAATCCTTTACATTTTAAACATTTAAAAAATTTATTTTGAAAAAGGGTTCATAGACTTTGCCAGACTGCCAAAAGAGTTCGATACACAGAAAAGTTTAAGAACCCTTGATCTGGTCCAACTCCTTCATTTTATAGTTGAGGAAATTGGGACCCAGAGAGAGAAGTGATTGGAGCAAAGTCACTTAAGATATAAGCTCCAGAGTATGTCCTTGTCCTGGGAGCCTCTGACACCCAAACTAATCTCTTCTCCATAGTACCTCAGGATCCCAAACAGCATAGCTCCTCTGCATTCTCAATCTCCTCCAAGATTCTTTTGTGAGCTCCTGGAGCCTGATGATGGTACCTCTCCTAGGCCTGTCAAATCACTCCATTTCTTGGAATTAACTTGTAATTCTCAGAAGAAATGAAGATCACGGTTTCATTTTTCAAAAAGGCAAAATTTGTATGTGTGGGAGGGAGAATGCATATGTGTGTGGAGGAACCATCAAGAGAGAAACACACACTCAGAGAGAAAAAGGGAGAGGGGAGAGAGACAGATAGAAAAAGACAAGGAGACAGAGAGATGGGGCAGGGTGATAAGAAAGGGGCAGACAGAGAGACAGAGACTATGCTGCCTTCACATCTCAGTGTCCACAGACCTTTCTTCTTAATTAATCTATTTCTGGGTGTGATGACTTCATCTCCTGTGATAGTGGAGGCAGCCATTATCAAGTGCCCTTGGAAGGAAAACATTTTTTTTGGTCCAGCCATCCACTTATTCTCCCTAATGAATCCCACTTAGCAGAGCAAAGGCCATGCTAGTACTAACTGTATCCTCAATTTCCTCATCTGTAAAATGGCTCTGGAGGATAACCTTTGCACTCCCTCCCTCACAGGGTCATTGTGAGGAAAATATTTAGTAAGTTGTAAAGTCCATTACCATTTTTCCCCCATCTTCTGAGCATAAAAATTTATTAAGCAATGCATGCCAATTGCCCTATAAATCAGGACTATGCCCCTTCCTCATATTAAGAATACAGGAGTAGACAGAATTGTATACATTAAAAACAATCAAATGATACTAATTAATTAAAAGGAGACAATTTTTTACATTTAAAAAATTATATTTTCCTCAATTACATTTGATACAATTTAAAATAATCATTTTCTGATTTTTTGTGATCTATGCTCTCTCCTTCCCCACCCCCTCCACAGATGGCAAGTAATATGCAATTTGTACATGTGCCATTATTATTATAATCTATTCTCAGTAGTCAAATCAAAGAATCTTGGAAACTTAAAGCTAGAGAGAAGCTTAAAGTTCTAGTCCAAGCCCTGATATGATGATACAGGATTTCAGTCTGATAAATTCACTCACACTGAGGTCATTGGAACTTGGGTTTTAGCACTGGATGATATTAGGTTGTTTGTTGTTTTTTTTTATCATGAGGTAATAGGGAGCTACAGCAGCTTCATGAGCAGAAAAATGACATCCTAAGGATTTAACTAATTGAATAACTGAATGCAAAGTCTATTTATTAATGGCTTAGCATCAGCTTGGAAGGAAATCTTTAGCTTAGAGCCCCAGGGATTTGTGCCTGGCTTTGTGGCATTTACTGTTTTTATCAGTGAATTGGATAAAGATATAAATGGAATATGACACCAACTAACTGGATGAAAGGATTTTAAAAGATCTTGACAGGCTAGAACAGTGGGTCAGAATAATAAGGTGAAATTTAATATGGATCAATGTTAGATTATACACTTAAGTTTTAAAAGCAACAAAAACCAATCAACTTCACTAGTATGAGATAGGTAAGGAGTCACTGGACAGCAGTTCCTCTGCTAAGACCTGGGGGTCTTAGTGAACAACAAGCTCAGTATTAGTCAATAGCAGTATAATATATGGTGTTCATGAAAGCTAATGTGATCATATGTTGCATTTAAAGAGGCCTAGTGTCCAAGACTAAGGTTAGAATAAAGTCTAGTAGTTTTCAATACTAACTAGACCAGGTCTTGAATATCACACTCAGTTGTGCATGCCACGTTTTGGGAAGGAAATTAAAACTGGAGAGTATCCAGAGTATAGCAACAAGGATAATGAAGGGGACCAGCATTTATGCTATGTGAGAATTAGGTGAAGGAAACGGGGATGCTTAATGTGGAGAATAAAAGGCTTAAGGAAAAAATGATTACCAACTTTGAATATACGAAGTGCTATTTTGTGAGAAAAAGTTTCACCATTTCTTTTCTTGCTATCTGTCCATATCACCCCTATTCTTAAAAACAAACACTCCTAAAAGCCTTTACTTGTCCTTGCCATCTCCTCATGCTATCATCTTCCATCTCTCACAATCAAAACTATCCATACTCATCTCCATTATCTTTGCCACTTCCCAATTCACAACCTTTGCTCTGTCTTCTGAAACTACCCCTCAAATAAGTATGATTTCTCCAAGATTTCCCAGGCTTTCTCTTTTAAAAACCATGTTTTATTCACATCTTGAAACATCATTATTACTTCTTAATCACTCTTCCTATTCCTATAGAACCCTCATTTGTAACAAATACAGTCAAGCAAAACATATCCATACATTAGCCATATATGAAAATGTATGCCTTATTCTGCATGTTTAGTCCATCATCTCTCTGGTAAGCAACAAGAAACCCCATCCATCAGTTTTTCGAAACCACAATTGGACACTACATTGAGGAGAGTTCTTTTTTCTTTTAAACCTTTACCTTCTGTCTTAAAATCGATTACTAGGTATTGGATCCAAGGCAGAAGAATGATAAAGGCTAGGCAGTTTGGGGTTAAGTGACTTGTCCAGAGTCACACAGCTAGAAAGTGGCTGAGGCCAGATTTGAACCCAGGACCTTTTTTCTTCAAGGTCATTTTCCTTGGGGAATTTGTTCTCACTCTACTTTGTAATGCATCAATTCATACAAGTCATCTTAAGTTTCTCTGAATTTTTTCATATTCATTTCTTATAGCAAAATATTTCATTGCATTCATATGAAAAGCAGTGTGGCATATTGGATAGAAAGTCAGTTCTCAAAAACAGAAGATCTGAATTATAACCCCACTTCAGAAACATACTGGCTGTGAGACCCTGGATAAGTGACTTTACTTCTCAGTGATCTTGGCAACTCTAAGACTAGAAGTTGTAGACAAGGTACCCAAGGCACTTGTATTGATAGAGGAAGTTTTCTCACCTGGAAGTTCCTTATATCAATGAAATCACAAGTCCAGAACTTATCCATGTTCTAGCTTCATATCATAATTTGTTTGGCCCTTCCCCAATGGATAGTCATCCACTTTGCATTCACTTCCTTGCTGCTACATTGAGTACTGCTATAAATATCATTGTATATATGAGACTTTTTGGTCTTTCACCACCATAGATGTATGCCTACTAGTAAAATAACCTAATGGTCTCTTAGTTGCTAAACTTACTAGTCTTCCCCCACCCCACCCCACCCCCATCCTCATCATCCTTGAGGCAGCTGGATAAAGTGCCAGGCTTGAAGTCAGGAAGAACTGTATTCAGATCCAATCTTAGATCATTCCTACCTGTATGACCATGGGCAAGTCACTTTACCTCTATTTATCTCAATTTTCCCAGAGGTATTGTAAGGATCAAATGAGACAATTTTCTCAGGAGAGGAAAGCACTTAGCACAGTGATTGACCATAGTAGGTGTTATATAAATGCTTATTTACCTCCCCTTTATTCATTCATTCATTTATTCGCTTGCCCATTTTATTTATTTGTTTGTTTATTCATTCATTCATTTGTTTGTTTGTTCATGTTCATTTATTTATTTGGTTATTTGTTCATTCATTCATTCATTCATTCATCCATTCATCCATCCATCCATCCATTTATTTATTTATTTGTTTGTTTGTTTGTTTGTCTGCCTATCCATCTATTTATATATTTGTTTGTTTTATTTTTAAGCCCTTACCTTCCCTCTTGGAGTCAATACCGTCTATTGGCTTCAAGGCAGAAGAGTGGTAAGTTTAGGAAATGGGGGTCAAGTGACTTGCCCCCAGGGTCACATAGCTGGGAAGTGTCTGAGGCCAGATTTGAACCTAGGACCTCCGTCTCTCAATCCACTGAGCTACCCATCTGCTCCCTCACCTCACCTTTATTGACCTCTCTACAGCTTTTGACATTAAGATCTTTGCAAAGTGGGGATACTTTCATTGTGTTTATGTCCACATATTTAGTATAGGTTTTGTTGTATAGTGGATGCTTTAAAAATACTTTTGAGTGATCACTTCCTTCTCCTGTATACTCTCTCCTCCCTTAGTTTTCATGACACTTCTTTCATATAGTCTTGTCTCTCTGATTGGTCCTTCTTATCTACAGGACCATTTGTTCACTGCCTCCTAATCATGAGAATATCCCCAAGTTCTGTTGGGCCCTTTTCTATTTTCCCATTCCACTCTTTCTCTTGGTCATCAAGTTTAATTATTATTTCTGTGCAAATAGCTCCCTAATGTGTATAACTTAGCCTTCACGTCTCCTGAGCTCTGATACCACATTGTCAACTGCCTACAGGATATCTCAACCTGGATATATCCTCACAGGTATCTCAAGATCAACATAGCCAAAATTAAATTCATTATCTTTACCCCTCTCTCTGCTCTTTCTCCTAACTTTTTCTTATTTCTTTCAAGGGAAATACCAGACACCTAGGTTAACAGTCTCACTCTCATCCTTTGACTCTTTCCTCTTCCCAACCCGAACTGTTGGCAAACTTTGCTGATCCTATTTCCACAGTATCTCTCATATCTATCTCTTCTTTATGTAAAGCCTCCACCCCAGGTGCTTATTTTTTGCCTGGATTCTTACTAAAGCTTCCTAATTGGTCTTCTTGCTTCTAATTCTTCCCTTTCTTTCACATAGCAGCAGAAATAATCTTTGGAAAGTAGCAATCTGACTATACCACTCCCCTGTGTAAGACTCCACAATGGCTCCCTTTTACATAGAGGATAAAATAAAAACTCAGCTTGACATCTAACTTCTTTCATGGTCTCCAGCTTACCTTTCCACTCTTATTTTATATTACTCCCCTTCACATACTCTATGTCCCAGCCAAAATGGCCTACTTGATGTCCATTGTGCATAGCATTCTAGCTCCTACCTTGCCAATTCCATGATAGTACAGACTGTTCCTCCAAAGCCTATAATATGCTCCTTTTTCACCTTCAACCTCTCATAATTTCTAGCTTCCTTCAAGATTTAACTCCAGTGTTATTTATTACTTCTCTTTATCCCTTCAGTTATTAATTCTCCCTCCTGTCCTCTACCCTCCCCTCCCCTCC
>NC_058131.1:322468874-322475205 GCF_016433145.1 Gracilinanus agilis | reverse complement strand
CCCTTCCCCTCCTCTCTTCTCCCCTCCCTTTCCCTCCTCTCTTCTCCCCTCCCTTCCCCTCCTCTCCTCTCCTCTCTCTCTCTCCCTCCTTCTGTCTGTCTGTCTCTCTCCTCTCTCCCCTTTTATATAGTGGGGTTTAGTAAATGCTTCTTCCTTTGAATTAAATTGATCTGGTTCTAGGTGTTATATTTATAAGCTATAAAGAGACAAATTTAGTATGGCTATAAGGAAACCCTTTCTAACAATTAGAACTATCTAAAAGTGGAATACACTGCCTCTTTTGGGAGTAGGTTCCCTCATTCACAAGAGCAGTTCAAGCAAAGGCTGTTGGTTATGTTATAGAGGGTATTTTTATTTGGGTATCAGTTGGTCTGGCCAGCTTTTGAAGTCTCATGTAACTCAGAGACTCAGAGTTCTACATTCCCTGTCAAATCTATCATCCTATATTTTCTTTAACATTTGACATTAGTCATACAGAACTCTTAACAGTCAAATTAATCTTCGCAGTGACCCTATAAAGTAAATAAAGAGATATCATTAATTCCATTTTAAAGATGGAGAAACTAAGGTTTAGATGAAACAAATAACTTGTCCAGATTCACCTAGCAAGTGGCAGAACTGGAAGTTCTATTAACACCCACTCCTGTGCTCTTTCCCCTGTATTCTATAGTCTCATAAACTATTAGCATGCAACCAATGCTTCAGATTTCCCTTCCCTATCCCCTCCCTCCATCTCCTCCCCCCTCAGCCTCTAGCCTGGGTTACCTGGGCAGGTTCCAGTGGCTCCTCTAGGGATGTTGAAGTTCAGCAGGGAAACAGTTCCTGTCACAGTAGACAGCTACCAGCCCTTTTTATATTCTCTCCTTCTACCCTCTGTAGCTCAGAGCTTGAATTATTCAAAGCATGCCCTATTGACAGCTTGATTGAAGTGGCAGTGCTGAGGCAGAGAGGCGACGGGGAGCTTCTCCCCACGTGCCCTGTGTTCAGGTTTTCTAAACACTATCAAGGAGACAGTTACAGACATTCTTTCCAAGACCAAAAGGCCCTCTGCTGGAACCATATTGTGCCCTCAACAGCGAGCTGGTTTGGAGATGCTCAACTCTGTATGCAGCAGTGTCTCTTAACTAGAGAACACCAGGGGATATAGATGGACGCCAACTTAGAATCCTAGTATGTTAGATAGACTCGAAGGAGTCTTAGAACACAGAATGTTACAACATTAAACATAGAATGTTATAACATATGATGTTAAAGCTGGAAGGGACCTGAAAACATAAAAGGCTAGAACACAGGGCAAATAGCAAGTTAGAGCTTTGAAAAGAGCCCCATAACAACAGAATATTACCAAACAGAATGTAGAATGTTAAAACTAAAAGAGCATTTAGGATTGGGAATATCAGAAACAATCAATGAGCTAACATTTATTAAGAGCCTCCTACAACAGAGATTGTCAGAACTGGAAGAAACCCAAGAGATCATCTGGACCAATATGCTCATTTTACAGTAAAAAAAAACTAAGAATTAGAAAAGGCAAGTAACTTGCCCAGAAAGGGATATTAGTGATGAGATGACTTTAAGGCTGTCTGTAATTTGGGGAGATTTTCTCTTTTAGATAATTCTCAGTGTTTTAATTTTTTCACCTTGGGATTAACTGTTTTGTTGCTTCCTCCTCCGATGTTGATTTGAGTTTTCTTCTTTGGGGTATGTATTAAAAAAAACCCAGATTCAACTGGCTCCTCTACCCTCATTTCGAGGAGCAAAGTTAACCCAGATAAACCCTGAGATTAGATCATAAATGATATTCTTAAATAAGAACCACAATTCACATTTTTACAATATTTTATGGTTAGAAAATGCAACTATGTTATGAAGCTAGTGGTGTCATTATTGTCTCCATTTCACAGAGAAGGAAAGTGAAGTCCAGGGAGGAGAAATTACTTGCTTAGAGTCATACAGCTAATAATGGTAGAGTTGGAAACTGTGAAATTAAATTTTCTGACATTTTGTAGAGGGCTCATTCTATCCCAACTCTGCTTCAGTTAAAGTCTTGAGTCTGAGGTGCTATTGAGATAGCCTTGGGCTTTTGACATAGTCTCTTCCTTTCTCTTTCTCTTTCTCTCCTGGGGGAACTTTTATTAAATTACATGTGTCATTATCTCAGCTGTTGTGAGTCTTGCCATTTTATAGTTATTGCTTTTTCTGAAGGCCTCAAAGCTATTCCTGTTGTTTTTCCCCTAACTCAGAGTTACTTATCACTTTACAATTACTAAGTGCTTTACATCTATTATCTCATTAAATAATATCTCACAACACTCCTGTGAAATAGTTAGGGCAGAGGTTATCATCCCCATTTGAAAGACCAGTGAACTGAGGCCCAGAGAAGTGAACTTTAGCTCAAGGTCATATAGAGTTAGTTCTTGCATACACATTCTAAGATCCTGACTTCTACACAAGGGAAGCAAAGTGTTGTAGTGGAAAGAATGTTGGACTTAATGTCAGAAAATCTGGGATTAAGGCCTTCCCTTAGCACTTTTTAAAGTGTAGATGTTGGCCAATTAATTTCTCCTTTATCAGCCTCAGTTTCTGTACCTGTAAAATAGGAATAATAATACTCACTAATGAAAAAAGTGCTTTTTAACATTTAAGAGACTTATAGAAATATGGTTGTTACTTTTATGCAATTTTAACCTTCACAGAATCATAGAATATCAGGGCTAGAAGAAATTTTAAAAATCATCTAGTTTAATTCCCATTTTGCAGATAGGATTAAGCTGCCTAAACTTACACAGGATCTTGCCTGGAAGCCAACCACCCTGGAGGGCAATTTGAAATCATGCCCAAAGGGCTATAAAAGAATACATACCTTTTGATCCAGTAATACTATTACTGGGTCTATATCCCCCAAAGATTAAAACAAAATGGGAAAGGGCCTGTTTGTACAAAGATATTTATAGCTTCACTTTTTGTGGTGGCAAAGAATTGGAAATTAAAGGGATATCCCTCAATTGGGGAATGGCTGAACAAATTGTGGTATGTGATGGTGTACTATTGTGCTGTAAAGAATGACGATGAACAGGATGATTTCAAAAAGAACCAGAAAGACCTTCATGAACTGATACAGAGTGAAAAAGCAGAACCAGGAGATCATTATACACAATAATTGCCATATTGTGGAATGATCAACTGTGATAGACTTTGCTACTAACAGAAATACAATAATCCAGGACAATTCTGAATACTTTTGAAAAAGAAAGAAATATTGGAATAGAAATGCAGATGAAACATATGATATATCACTTGTTTATTTGGGTATGTGTTCTGGGGTTTTGGTTTTATAAGATTATTCACTTACAAAAATGAATAATATGGAAATGTAGTTTGTGTGGTAATACATATATAGCCCAGATTGAATTGCTTGTTGGCTCTGAGAATTGGGGGGGAGGGGGAAGAAGGGAAGGAGACAATATTGGATTATATAACTTTGGAAGACTTATGTGGAAAATTGTTATTAAAATAAAATTAACTATCCAAATTCCATTGAGGGCATCCCATCCTTCAAAACTTCCAAATCTACAACCTTGACATTATCCTTGATTCCTCCTTATCCCTTGCCTAATCTTGCCATTTATACCTTTCCAAAAGTTGTCATATCCATCTCCTCACTACTCACTCAGCCACCACTTTAGTTTAATCTCTCATCACATTTTACCATGACTTTTACAATGACCTTCTGACCAGTCTCCCTCTCTCAAGTATCTCCTCATTCTAATATGTCCTATAAACTGCCAAAGTAATTTTCATCAACCACAGGTCTGAACATTTCATTCCCCTACTTAATAAAGTCCAGTGGCTCCCTATTGCCTCTAAGATCAAATATAAACTCCTCTATTTGACTTTTAAAGTCCTTCAAAACCTGACCCCAACTTACTTTTCTAACTTCATCATACATTATTCTCCATCCTTCACCTCCAGAGTAGCCAGACTGGCACTCTTACTATTCCTTAGACATGGCATTCTATCTTAAATCTTTGGGTCTTTGGATTGGCCAGCACCCATACCTAAAAAGCATGCTGTCTTTTTTTCCACTTTACAGAAACGTTCTAAATCTGTAGAATCAGACTGCATTCTATCCAAGCTTCTGAAAGAGAAAGAGGCCAAATGGATTGATATCCCTATTAGTTATTAACCTCTGTCTCTCTCTTCTCTCCCTCCCTTATTTCTCTATCACCCTCTTTTTTCCTTACTCCTATGAGAAAACTGTCTAAGGACTTGGGTTTCTCTGGCATCAGCAGCAAAGCTCAATGCAGATCTATTACCACTTCACTGTCTTCCATCCCACTGACCACAGGGGAAAAAGAAAAGAATGAAGCTTTTCTGAGCACAATGACTTTTTTTTTCCAACCTGCCAATACTAAGCCCAGGAAACTCCCCCCTCCCCTCCCCACTCTCCCTATACTCCCCACTCCAAGCCGGAGGGAACATGTGAAATCTATTCATTTAAATTCAATTATTTTTAAGAAGACAGAATGGAATGGAATTGGGTCACTGGGATATATTTGCTGTGCTCAGCTGTTTTTCTCCCAACACCATCGCCCACCGTCTCTCTCCAGGCACTGTGCTGCCAAGCCCACCAATTAATTCCATATCAGTACCTACTCTCTGGGTAAACATGGTACCCAGAGCCACAAGGGGCCCAGTGCTAACTGCCACTGGAGTGAAATCTGTCATTGCCAAAGCCCTATCATCCATCTGGCAGCCACGAAAGCCTCTTTGACAGCACATTCTGCTGGTAAACATGTAGTCAGTGTGGCCTTAGAATGTACCAAGTGAGGCACAGATGGGCTTTTGAGATGTCCACTGACACTGACAAGCCCAGTGCTAGAGTCTTAAAGACAGATGGACATTGCTGCAGAGATGGTAAGTGGTCAAATGTGTTTTTGACATTGTCTTCTGTGAGACAGGATTGGTATTTTCTTTTTTAAAGCTTAGAAAGCAGTTGTATCCAGGATGCCAGAAGAGGCCAATCTTGGGAAGCAGCACCATTGGTCAATGAAACACCTGTTTTGTTACTAGCAGTATCAGAAATTGGAAGATTTTATAGATTGTTTCATAGTGTGAGAAGTGGAAAGAACTTTAGAACAAAGAATGTGAGAAATAGAACCTAGAATGTTAGCCCTGGAAGAGAACTTAACATAAAATGTTAGAACACAAATGTTAGAATTAGAAGATACTTTGATACATAGAATGATAGAGGTGGAAGAAACATTAAAACCTAAAATGTTTAGGCTAATTAGGAGTTAAATCACCACATGTTAGAGTTGAAAAAAAGGCCCCTTTGAACTTAGAGGATTAAAACATCATTCATAGCAGCTGGGTAGCTCAGTGGATTGAGAGTCAGGCCTAGAGACAGGACTGGTCCTAGGTTCAAAGCCGGCCTCAGACACTTCCCAGCTGTGTGACCCTGGGCAAGTCACTTGACTCCCATTGCTCACCCTTACCACTTCCACCTATGAGCTAATACCCAGAAGTTAAGGGTTTAAAAATTAAAAAAAAACAATAACAAAAACATCATTCATACCTTATTGGAAGGAATTAAGCAGTCATCTATGCCAGCCCCTTTGGACATTACTTAAAAATAATTCTTAGATTGCCTTATGGTTTACAAAGTGAATTCACATCACCCCTGTGAGGCAGAGATAACAGGTATTATTTTAATTTTACAAATAAGGAAACTGAATCTCAGAATATTAAGCAAATTAATTATGTTAGCACAACTAATAAGTGGTGGAAGTTGAACTAGAATCCAGGTTTCCTGCCTTCCAATCTGACTCTTCCTACTTCTTCACCTATCTGAACCTTAGACTTCTTTTTTCTAAAATGAGAGTTGGCTTTGGCCAGGAAGAGAATTTCTTAACTCCCATTTTTCCTGATACTATGAAGCTGGGCATTAGTGGAGGAAAGACTCCTGCGAAGTTCTCAGGAGGATTTTTAAAATGCTTTTTTGATACTTAAGGACTGTAAATTAACTCTTCCCTCTGTTAAATGGTGAAAGCTGCCCTGAAATGGAGAAGAAAGATGGCAAATGTGTCTGTTCTTGTCTCACTTTATACATCCTGTGTACTACAATAGCAACTGGCACAGGTTCCCCCCTAAGTAATTACCAATCCCCGACACATCTAGGTCTCTAATTGGCCAAGTGCTGATCTCCAAAGGGAATATCTGAATGCTCCTGTCTACAAATTGCAGATTTCACTGCTATGGGTTCCATTACGTGCCATCTACAGTTCTCCTCAGGCCTCTCTCTCTCTCTCTCTCTCTCTCTCTCTCTCTC